>NW_019945527.1:14687-16398 GCF_002910315.2 Salvelinus sp. IW2-2015 | reverse complement strand
TTCATCTCCACATCTTCCATGTCTCTCCAGTTCTCACGTCTTCCATGTTCTCACATCTCTCCATGTCTCTCCACATCTCTCCACGTCTCTCCATTTCTCCATGTCTTCTCACATCTCTTCCTGGTCTCTTCCAATATCTCTCTATGTCTCTCCATGTTCTTCATGTCTCTCCACATCTCTCCATATCACTACGTCTCTCGCACATCTAATCCATGTCTCTCCATATCTCTCCAGTGTCTCTCCATGTCTCTCCATGTCTCTCTATATCTCTTCGTTGGAGAGACATGGAGAGATGTGGAGAGACATGGAGAGACATGGAGAGATGTGGAGAGACATGGAGAGATATGGAGAAAAAGCCATTGAGTGGAGAGAAGAAAAAGTGAAAGAATAGCTAAACAG
Source organism: Salvelinus sp. IW2-2015 (assembly GCF_002910315.2). Lineage (NCBI taxonomy): Eukaryota > Metazoa > Chordata > Actinopteri > Salmoniformes > Salmonidae > Salvelinus > Salvelinus sp. IW2-2015. The sequence goes on along the minus strand of NW_019945527.1, from coordinate 15,999 downwards.
AGAGGGGAAGCTAATGAGAGGTGCAGAGAGAGAATTCTGCAAAAAATATTCTCTGTAATGCATGCAGTGCAGAATTAGTTCGTTGCTTGGGCTCATTGTCCATTTGGAAAATTGAGAAATTTGTAATTGGAACTTTTGTAAGTTTGATGTTTACAATGTTTTATTGTTTATTTMACTTCTGTTTATTATYTATTTCACTTCCTTTGGCAATGAAAACATATGTTTCCCATGTCAACAAAGTCCTTAAATTGAAATTGTGAGAGAGGAGAGAGAGAGATATAGATAGAGAGGAAAGAAAGAGAGAGAGATAGAGAGAGAGAGGAGAGAAAGAGAGAGAGAGAGGAGAGAGAGAGACACAGAGAGACAGAGAGAGACAGAGAGAGAGAGACAGAGAGAGAGAGACCGAGACAGAGAGACAGAGAGAGACGGATACAGAGAGACAGAGAGAGAAGGAGAGAAGGAATGGTTATATAGATAGAGGACAGATAGTGGAAGGGTTAGCAGATAATAACAGTATTTCTCTCTCCAGTCCTTCGGCAGACTGTTGTTGAGATATAACAGATGTTACAGAGGCAATTACTGATGTAACACCACAGCATAGACATACTCACCATGGGGGAGTGATCACGATAGCCTCTGCTCACAGATAACACTAAGACAATGTTTATGTTAGCTGACGAACTACAACCAACCATAACATCTTCAAACAACCTGCTTTAAGGCTTCAATTCTGTGGTTTTGTCATGGTTTTGTTATTATCATGAATAATTTGGTGCCTCATAATTTGCTGTTTGCAGAACTGTACTTCTGTGGCATTTATCTTTGTGTGTGTGTGTGTGTGCGTTTGCGTTGGTGTGTGTGTGAGTGTGCTTGCGTATAGGTGTGTGTTGGGGGGCATCCCTGTTAGCTAGATGACTGATATAGTGAGTTAACTCAAGTGGAGGAGAGAGGAAGAGGAAGGCAGTGTTAGCTTCAGTCCGATGTAGTGAGCGCTGCAGTGTTCTGTGCTGCGGGTGTGCCTGTCCTCTGTCTCTCTCAAGCATCTCACTCCAAAGCTCACTCACATTTCCCTCAGTGCCGAAAGGAATGGGAATGGGGATCGCTCTGTTATAAATACAGAGCAGAGACAAACCTAGAATACGTGAACACAGACACAAAGAAGGGGGGATTGCTTTGTTACAGAACTGGAGCGGAGAGCTGGGGAGAATCAGTACACACATACTCCTCTCCCTTTCCTCTCTGTCACACTCTTCCATATAAGGATCTCTGTCACACTCTTCCATATAAGGATCTCTGTCACACTCTTCCATAT
>NW_019945527.1:0-7516 GCF_002910315.2 Salvelinus sp. IW2-2015 | reverse complement strand
GACTCTTCCATATCAGGATCTCTGTCAGACTCTTCCATATCAAGACCTCTGTCAGACTCCTCCATATCAGGATCTCTGTCAGATGATTCCATATCAGGATCTCTGTCAGACTCTTCCACATCAGGATCTCTGTCAGACTATTCCACATCATGATCTCTGTCAGACTATTCCATATCAGGATCTATGTCAGACTCTTCCATATCAGGATCTATGTCAGACTCTTCCATATTAGGATCCATGTCTTTCACTTTCATATCAGGATCCATGTCTTTCACTTCCACATCAGGATCTCTGTCAGACTATTCAATATCAGGACATCTGTCAGACTCTTCCATATTAGGATCCATGTCTTTCACCTTCATATCAGGATCTATGTCAGACTCTTCCACATCAGGATCTATGTCAGACACTTCCATATCAGGACCTCTGTCAGACGCTTCCATATCAGGACCTCTGTCAGACACTTCCATATCAGGATCTCTGTCAGACACTTCCATATCAGGATCCATGATTTTCACTTTCATATCAGGATCTCTGTAAGAATCTTCCATATCAAAATAACTGTCAGACTCTTCCATGTCAGAATCTTTTTCAGAAATTTCCACTTGAGGATCTCTGTCAGACTCTTCCATATCAGGATCTCTGTCAGAAATTTCCATATGAGGATGTCTGTCAGACTCTTCCATATCGGGATCTAAGTCAGACAATTCCATATCAGGACATCTCTCTCGGTCTTTTCCATATCAGGACCTCTGTCAGACTCGTCCATTTCAGGACCTCTGTCAGACACTTCCATATCAGGATCTCTGTCTGACTCTTCCATATCAAGACCTCTTTCAAACTCTTCCATATCAGGATCTCTGTCAGACTCTTCAATATCAGGATCTCTGTCCGACTCTTCCATATCAGGATCTCTGTCCGACTCTTCCATATCAGGATCTCTGTCCGACTCTTCCATATCAGGATCTCTGTCAAACAGTTCCGTATCAGCATCTCCAGAACTCTGTAAGACTGTTCCAAATCAGGACCTCTGTMAGACTTCCATATAAGGATCTCTGTCAGACTCTTCCATATGAGGATCTCTGTCAGACACTTCCATATCAGGACCTTTGTCAGACTCTTCAATATCAGGACCTCTGTCAGACACTTCCATATCAGGATCTCTGTCAGAAGCTTCTTTAACAGGACCTCTGTCAGACTCTTCCATATCAGGATCCATTACTTTCACTTTCATATCAGGGTCTCTGTCAGACTGTTCCATATCAGGATCTCTCAGATTCCTCCATATCAGGATCCATTACTTTCACTTTCATATCAGGACCTCTGTCAGACTCTTCCATATCAGGATCCATGTCTTTCACTTTCATATAAGGACCTCTGTCAGACTCTTCCATATCAAAATATCTTTCAGACTCTTCCATTTCAGCATCTCCAGAACTCTGTAAGACTGTTCCAAATCAGGACCTCTGTCAGACTCTTCCATTTCAGCATCTCCAGAACTCNTCAGACTCTTCCATTTCAGCATCTCCAGAACTCTGTAAGACTGTTCCAAATCAGGACCTCTGTCAGACTCTTCCATTTCAGCATCTCCAGAACTCTGTCAGACTGTTCCATATCAGCACCACTGTCAGACTTCCAAATAAGGATCTCTTTCAGACTCTTCCATATGAGGACCTCTTTCAGACGCTTCCATATCAGGATCTCTGGAGAAGATGATTCCATATCAGGACCTCTGTCAGRCTTCCATATCAGGATCTCTGTCAGACTATTCCATATCAGGATCTCTGTCAGACTCTTCCATATCAGGACCTCTGTCAATGTCTTCCACATCATGATCTCTGTCAGACTATTCCATATCAGGATCTATGGTCGACTATTCCTTTTGAGGATCTATTTCAGAATCTTCCATATCAGTATATATGTCAGACTATTCCATATCAGGATCTCTGTCAGACTCTTCCATATCAGGATCTCTGTCAGACTCTTCCAYATCAGGACCTCTGTCAGAYTCCTCCATATCAGGATCTCTGTCAGATGATTCCATATCAGGATCTCTGTCAGACTCTTCCATATCAGGATCTCTGTCAGACTATTCCACATCATGATCTCTGTCAGACTATTCCATATCAGGATCTATGGTCGACTCTTCCTTTTGAGGATCTCTGTCAGCCTCTTCCATATCATGATATCGCCTGCCAAATCAATTCTGTTATACTCACAGACATTATTTTAACAGTTTTAGAAACGTCAGAGTGTTTTCTATGCAATACTATCATGCATATGCATATCCTAGCTTCTGGGCCTGAGTAACAGGCAGTTTACTTTGGGCACCTCAGTCATCCAAACTTCTGAATACTGCCCCCTATCCCTAAGAAGATGTATTAACAACGTTCTCCATGTTGAACCGGTTCGGGTTTGTCTACCTTGGGGACATACTTGTTTTTTCCCGCTCAGCTCAAGAACACATTTTCCACATCCGACAGRTCTTCTAGCATCTCCTGGAGAACCAGCTTTTTGTCAAAGCCGAGGGGCCTGGCTAACCGGATGTTTGTCCCAGACGCTGCCCGCTCCCCGGTCCTGGAATGGGCTCATTCCTCCAGGCTTGCCTGCCACCTTGGCTCCCGTCGGACCCTGGCCTTTGTGCGCCAACGCTTTTGGTGGCTCACAATGGTCCCTGACGTCCCACGTTCGATGCCGCCTGCACTGTCTGTGTTCAGAATAAGACTCCTCTGCAAGCTCCGGCTGGCCTCTTCCTGTCCCTCACCGTTCCTGGTAACATATATCACTGGACTTTGTCWCTGGTCTCCCTCCGTCTGATGGCAACACCATTATCCTCATGGTGGTGGACAGGTTTACCAAAGCCGCCCATTTCTTTCCCCTCCCCAAGCTACCCTCTGTCAAGAAGATGGCCTAGCTCATGGTGCAGCACGTCTTCCAGATCCATGGACTTCCGTTGGTCATGGTCTCCGACCGTGGTCCTCAGTTCTTGTCCCAGTTCTGGCGTTCTGCACAGTCATTGGGTCGTTGGCCAGCCTGTTCACCGGGTTTCACCCCCAGTCTAACGGCCAGTCGGAGGGAGCCAATCAGGACCTGGAGATGATTCTTCGTTGCCTATTCTCTGCCAACCCCACCACCTCAGCCAGCAACTCGTGTGGGTAGAATACGCACGCAACACCCTCCCCTGCTCAGCTACTGGTCTCTCGCCTTTCGAGTGTTCGATGTGTTATCAGCCCCTGCTCTTCCCTGAGCAAGAGGAAGAGGTCAACATACCCTCGGCCCAGATGTTCGTCCGCTGCTGTTACCGTACCAGGAAGAGAGCCCGGTCTGCTCTTCTCAAGACCACCTCCAGATATCGACGACTGGCGGACTTCCACCGAACCCCGTCTCCCCGTTATCGTCTAGGGCAGATGGTATTGGTGCTCACCTGAGATCTGCCTCACCCGGGTGGAGTCCYGCAAACTTTTTATCGGTCCTTCCCCGTCTTTATGATCCTTGGCCCCTCTGCTGTTCGACTTCTGTTGCCCTACACCCTCCGTATACATCCCACATTTCATGTATCAAGGATTAAACCTCTGTCTCACAGCCCTCTGTCTCCTCTTTGTCCCTCGTTTTATTAAAAAACATCTGTGATTCGAACTGTCTGCATCTGGGTCTTATCCTGAGTTCTGATAATTGAAAATAGCACAGCTTGGTATAAATATTCCTGTACCATTACTGTATGGAACACAGATATAATGAACTATATAATACACTGTGTCCCTGTTATTGAGGAGAAATGTTCTTTCTATGTCTTTAGTATGTGGTTTTCCCACCTAGCTATCTTAAGATTAATKAACTAATTGTATGTTGATCTGTTTAACAGMGTCTGCTAAATGACTGAAATGTAAAAAAATATATAAATAATATGTAACCATACAACAGAGGAGGATGAATGCTCAGAACTAGCTAAATACTGTACCTTAGAAAATAATACACATTTYATATCACTACTTTTGAAACAACATACCATAATTTGAAGGGAAAAGAGAGAACAGAGAACAAAATTAAATGCTTTGCATGGGAGTGTTTGGGTGAACTGTGTACAAGGTGATTTCATTGAAAGTCGACTCAAACATTTAAGAGTTTTTATAGCTAGAAAGGGAGAAATGGAGGTTGAATTTTCAGAGCACACAGTTTTCCATGTGCTGCTTTAGGATAAAAAATGCAGGAATTACCASCATAGGCACAGCACACAGCTAATGCATTAAAGTGTGTGTCTGTGTGTGTCTGTGTGCAATACAGCTGTTAAAGGCACTATGTTCATTACTGCAGTCTTAGACAGGTATATTTCTGAACATCCCAGGGTCAACCTGTTTCTGATAAAACATGAGCAGAATGGGGCAGTCCTAACAACACATGGTCAGATGACTGGAATGAACACCATGGTAACTAAGAAAGGTTCTCCTATCATCATCTTCATCAACATCAGCTAATGTTCACACACACACACACACACACACACACACACACACACACACACACACACACACACACACACACAACACACACACACACACACACACACACACACACACACACACACACACACACACACACACACACACACACACACACAATGCTGTGAATACTACTGTCATCTCCTGCACAATTCATCAGAGACATGTTCAAAAACAAAAAACAAACTCCAACATAAAATAAAAACAGCCCATTGTTCTTTTGTCATGAAATATTGATAAGCCCATTCTTTACAGGCATAAGCAGACTGCTTAGCTAGCACGAACGATCGTGTGTTATTTGTGTGTATGTGGGTGTGTGTGCGGGGAATGTTTTGTTGTGTAAACAGGCGTAAACATGGGTAATGTTTTTTGCGCTTACATACAGCATCAACGACAACCGGAGCTAAGCAGCCACACAGCCTGTAGTTCTCAGGCCTAGCAAACAGACACTAGGGACTACAAGTGTTCACGCTAGATTTGATCACATACAGTACTAGAACTCTGGGAACTTTTGAGGTATGCTTCAATTAAGGGCCAAGAGATTTCATAACCAGTTTGGGTCCTTGAAATACGCAATGTAAATGCAATTTATTATTATTATTATTACTATTGTTAKAATTATTATTATTATCATTGTTATTATTATATTATTATTGTTTTTATTTGTATTAGTAGTAGTGGTAGTATTAGTATTATTATTGATATTATTATTATTATTATTAAGCACATAATATGAGGAGAAAAAAGTTCTGGCCCAGTATGCTGTTGTTGGGGCAGATGTGAAAACACGAGTCACCATCCACAGTTGAGTGGGCTACCAAGAGATCCCATTATGTTGGCCGTATCAGTTACGCCATAGCTTCCCCTGTTGGTTGTATAATTTTCATTACTTCATGACGTTAGACTATAATCCTTCCCCTCATCTTTTCATCCTATTATTGCAAAGGGTACAGCAAATCTCTCTCTCTCCTTCACACACAGGCAACACACACCATTAACTCATCCTCAGTCCAGGAGAGCCCATAAGTGTGTCTTCTTCATTCATTTAGAAAAGCATCCTCTTTCTCTGCAATGACATTCATATTCTCGGGAATTACCACCCTCCAGTCCATTATTTTCATACTATGGTCTATTCTTCATTGATTCAAACAGAGGGAAAATGCAGTCTGTTGAATGTAAAACTGATTGCGGAGACAGAGAGATTTTGTCATGTTGTGTACAATACTGTAGTAAAGCCGGCAATGCTTGAATGAGACAAAAATCTCTGCAGAAAGGCCAAGAGGCCGACACATAAGTTGAATAAAAACAGTGATACTAAATCGTGCTGAAGTGTCAGCGCTAAAGTGCAATTTAAATGTAAAGGTTCATTTCCGATTGAGCCGACCTATGACCCGTGAATGCCGTCTCCGCTAACCTGAACATTGTCTTTAAATATATAATGCGCTGAAGCGCAGAGCTCTTATCCGCTACGGATGAATGGAGTTTGGGTGACATATCCTAGAATTACAAATAAATGGTCATTATTCTCCACACATCTCACAAGCAACTGCCAACTGCACGTACTGTGTCATAGTAATCTGCTTGAGTGGTAACTCTGTGTGTGTGTGTGTGTGGTGTGTGTGGTGTGTGTGGTTGTGTGTGTGTGTGTGTGTGTGGTGTGTGTGTGTGTGTGTTGTGTGTGTGTGGGTGTGTGGTGTGTGTGGTGTGTGTGTGTGTCTGACGCACCTTTAAATATCCTTATGTTTCAGAGCAACACCACCGCAGTTTCTTCTCTTTGTTTATGTTTAAAAAAAATACTACAAATCACAAAGATGAATTTTGCTGATACACCAGGTGAAAATATACTGCCTTTGATGATTTTAATGTGAATATTTATTCTCTCTCATCCTCCTCTTCTTCACCATCTATTGCCCCCTTGACAATATTCAAATGTCTCCACTCCCACTTTCACTCTCTTCACGTGATCTTATTTTCGTTCTTCCTCTCCACCTATCTTCCCCTTCAGATATTACAGTCGACCAACAACATCTGGAGAGAGACAAACATCAAAATTGGCCCTGAAAAAACATACACTATGGATATCATACACATGGATATTCATCACACTATGGATATTCATACACTATGGTACATACACTATGGATATCAAATACACTATGGATATCAAATATCTATCTGAGATATGCATACACTATGGATATAAATATCTACCTGAGATAATCATACCCTATGGATATCATATCTAACTGAGATATCAATACACTATGGATATCATATCTAACTGAGATATCATACACTATGGATATCATATCTACCTGGATATCAATACACTATGGATGATCATATCTACCTGAGATATCATACACTAGGATATCATATCTACCTGAGAGACTATCATACACTATGGATAATCATATCTAACTGAGATATCAATACACTATGGGATATCATATCTAACTGAAATATCAATACACTAGATCACTATGGATATCATATCTAACTGAGATATCATGACACTAATGGATATCATATCTAACTGAGATATCATAACCACTATGGATATCACTATCTACCTGAGATATATACATTAATGGATATCATATCTACCTAGATATCATACACTATGGAATAACGTATCTAACTGAGATATCATAACACTATGGATATCATATCTAACTGAGATATCATACACTCATGGATATCATAATCTAAACTGAATATCATACACTATGGATATCATATCTAACTGAGATATCATACACTATTGGATATTCATATCTACTTTGAGAATATCACACTATGGAATATCAAATATTAACTGAGATATATACACTATGGATATCATATCTAACTGAGATATCATAACACTATGGATTATCATATCTAACTGAGATAATCACTACACTATGGATATCATATCTACCTGAGATATCTATTACACTATGGATAAATATCTACCTGAGATATCATACACTATTGGAATATCATCATCTACCTGAGATATCAATACACTATGGATA
>NW_019945526.1:44996-46564 GCF_002910315.2 Salvelinus sp. IW2-2015 | reverse complement strand
CAGTCTCCCCCCTCATCTGTTGCACAGAAACTGCAGTAGAGTTTCCTGTCAAGTTCTGAAAGAAAAAAGGAAACATGTCAGCTATATCACATATTGCCTTAGGATAATATACTATATACAGTTATTGCCAAATATATGGTCACCCTTACAATTTTCTGAAATAAATTAGTTATTTCTTCTAAAAGATACAAAAATGTTTACGTGGATTTGAGAAGTTTAGTTGGCCTTTGCCTCTTTCAGCAGTGGGGTCTTTGTTTACCAYCAAKCAAATAATTTACAAGAAAATGACAACCTCCCTACAATCAAACATGGGGAGGTTATGTTAGGTTATAGACTAATGAGGAATTATAATGTATTCGGTCAGCTACTTTGACATCCATGTAGGCTGAAACTACAACAAAATGTTGCCAAGCTCAAACATGTCAGGTAAAACAATAGTGCTATCCAACATTATTAATAGTCTATTAAAGTGGGGCCAGGACAATGTAGCAACAGTAAATTAGATAATGCAGCAGTGACTTGGTCTTGGCTGCTGGCCTCAATCACCTTATTTCCCATCACACGGTACTGACACAAGGAGCAGTGTATGATGTAGACTAGGCTACAAGTCTTCAACTTTACATTGTCCGATTGTAAAAAAGTGATAGACAATCTCACCTTTGTCCAGGATCTCTTTGGCCACCTCCATTCTGGCACCACCGATGTTAACATGCATTGGGACAGTTGGGTCACGTAGTGCCTTCTCCCTCTGCATTAACTCTCTGGCCATCTAGGTAGTACATAAAGGACAGACAATGGGATAAATATGTCTACCTTCTATAGGGCCATTGGGAATTATAAGATCGTGTGAAAGCAGGCCTCCAACTGCCTTGTCATCCTAACAATAAATCATCTGATTCATTGTGTTAATCTTACACTTTGGAAAACCTTTGTTGCTGTAATCATGAAATCAAGGCAGCACACTGGTGATGATTTGATGATATTACACCAACATTTAATTTAGTGTTTGTCACATAGCAACCAAGTTCTCTATTGACCTGGGTCATATTCATTAGTGGACACCATAGCACATTGGTTAGCAACAGAAAAAAACTGTTTCTTCTTGAACACATGCACATGGTTCCCTTCCCATTTCAGACCATTTTCTTAGGCATGCACATGACAGGTGGGAAATTTATACTAACTTGTTATGCTAATCTAATCCTTTCAATGGAATGACTTTGGCTAAACCCTCAAAGATCTGTTAATGTGAACATTGGGTGCATTTGCTTTTGAACCACTTTTTGGTGGCCTACRATTAAGGGTTATGCACAGATTTCTAAGATAACAAATTTGCCTACTGATTTATCCTGGGAACTATTTAGCATATGAACTCACCAGCAGCACATAAACTCCACAATTGTAGCCGTCGCTCTGCTTGGTGTGTGGTATTGTTGTCGCCTGCCAGGGAACATTGCTGAAAACAGATTCTGTCCCAGTTCTGCGGGTTCGTTCGTCAAACCAGTATCTGTTTGGGGAGGAAAACATGAATTGTTTGTACATAGCCCATGACATTCTCTCACTGTTAT
>NW_019945526.1:39765-43815 GCF_002910315.2 Salvelinus sp. IW2-2015 | reverse complement strand
AGACTTTAAATCAATGGCCACTTTAATAAATTAATCACTAGTCACTTTAATAATGCCACTTTAAAAATGTTTACATATCTTGCATTACTCATCTAATATGTACATACTGTATTTTATACCATCTATTACATCTTGCCTTTGCTGCTGTCATTGCTCATCCATACATTTATATGTATATATTCTTATTAAATTCCTTTACTTATATTTGTGTGTATTAGGTAGTTAATGTGGAATTGTTAAATTACATGTTAGATATTGCCGCACTGTCGGAACTAGAAGCACAAGCATTTCGCTACAATCAAAATAACATCTGCTAACCATGTGTATGTGACCAATAACATTTGATTTAATTCGGTATCATTAATTACACAGACTAATGGTTGGTATCAGCGGATGCAGAAGAAACGGACGAATCCAATGGTGGACAAAAGCAGTCTGTAGCTCAAACACAGAATGTTTCAAACGGTTYGGAATAGGGCTGGGACGATACCAGTATCGCAATACTCGTTAGTATCGTGGCAAAACACCAAACGGATGTWWCTTTTTTTTTTAGGAAAACAGCCTATAGCACACAATATTTTACAAAAGAACAGATTTTTAAAGGACCGAAGAGTTTAGTCTGCTTCGTGTTTTAATTTTTGCCATGGGGAAAAAATATTATGATAAGCCCTAGTTTGGAAGCACTAAATTACGCCAGCGTTACACCATGAGATTCTGAACATGTTATTACTCATTATTACCTCATGAAAGTGACAAACTGATACCTTTTCATTGTTGGTCAAAAACAACTTTAAATTGAAGGAGCTGTACATAAATTTGATTTGACGGCCTCTACATGCGCACACAAACAGAAAAATAATATATAGAAATATATTAAAATGTTGTGAAAATGTATGCATCATATATATATATATATATATATATATAGCAACTAACAGAACTCTGCTGGTTGTCCTGGTAACAGATACCAGTGGGCAGATCTATTGTATTTGTTCAAACTAAACAACAGCACTTACTTGGATGAGTCAAATCTGATCCTTTCTTCTCTTTACTTTTATAAGTTATATTCTCCAAGAATCAATGTCTAGGTATGTGTACATCTCTTCCTAGACTTGTCCTCTGCTTTTAACTGCATGCAGCCTCACCTTGTCTTTGACGAACCCCCCCCCAGTCTGGCAGCCATTAGGCTGCTGAACAGTGGGACAGATAAAAGGCCCATCAGGCCGCTGAACAGTAAGACAGATAAAAGGCCCATCAGGCTGCTGAACAGTAGGACAGATAAAAGGCCCATCACGCCGCTGAACAGTAGGACAGATGGAGGCCTTAGGCTGCTGAACAGTAGGACAGATGAAGGCCCAATGCACGGTCAGACAGTAGGCCAGCCAAAGAGATGTGTGACTTGTGTATAATTCCAGTTTTCCATACTGAATGTTTTTTAGTATATTGTGTTTGTGTACCTAAATGAATTTCCATGTAAAATGGACAATAAAGTATATGGTATCATATCATTATTATTTAAAAGTAAAAAATACATGTACCAATCACAGACAATCCTTCAATATTTCCTCCAGTACTGAACAACATATTCACGGTGTAGAACTTCAGTAGAATGCCCCTTTAAAACCACACATTGGTTCAACATCTGCCTGAGTTTGTGGCTCTGTTTTAAAGACTGTACTCACTGGTGTTAATCAGGTCTTCAGTCTCCTCCCCCATTTCTTCCTTTTCTTTCACTCCCAAAATGGCCTCCTTTTTTATTGAGGGAGCTCCTCTTCCACTCCAAAACGGTTCTTTCTCTTCTTTCACTGTAACATCCTCCTCTTCTTCTTCTTTCACAGCAATGTTCAACCCCAGAGCTTCTTTCTCTGTCCAGCAGACCTCTTCTTTCACTGTGATATCCTCCTCTTCCACTGTGACAGCCTCTACCCCCTCTTCCACTCCAAACGGTTCTTTCTCTTCTTTCACTGTAACATCCTCCTCTTCCTCCTTTTTAATTCTGAAAGTTTCTACCTCCTCCTCTTTCTCTTTCATTCCAAACGGTTCTTCCTCTCCTTTCACTGTTACATACTCCTCTTCTTCTTCTTTCACGGCAATGTTCAGCCCCAGAGCTTCTTTCTCTGTCCAGCAGACCTCGTCAAAGGGGGTAGTTTAGCGAGCTCATGGTCAGGGATGTTAGCTAGCTAGCATTAGTGACTAGCCTAGTCTAAGTTCAGTATCAATCTTAACAATGTAGTACATTTAACAAGCAAATCACGTTTAAGTTAACTAAGAGACAAGTTGTGTTAAAACAAATTAATATACAAATGATCAAAGGAGCTTCAATGCATCAGTTTAATGTTGGCTAGTAAGCTACCGAGGTGGCTGAAGTAGTTGCCTTTTGTTTTTAGGAAGAGTCCCGTTCACTAGATTATACGTCAGGAAAAAAAAATTAACTGAAAGACTCATATCGCCATCTGCTGACTGGAGTTGGTAAAGCAGTTATTCACGACATTGTTTACTCTGGCAAAAAAAATAATAATAATTTCAAAATGAGCAAGTACATTTCAAATGAGAAAATACATTTTCTCTAACCCCTTAGACAATACTTTCCTCATCACAAGATAAGATAATTACTGTTTTCATGCCCATGGGGGATGTATTGTGTATCAAACATACAAAGGACATCAAGACAACTGCAGACAATAAACATGACAATAACAGATGAGCTTCTACTTTAGTCAAATTTACTGTAAAAAGCCTTTACATTTCTTACAAAAATAATAAGTCGTTTTATTGTTAGATTAATCATTTGTTGAATTAGATTAAACAAAGATGTAGGCCTACTCAATAACAAAAATAACTATTTTAGTGGTGAGTCACATCTGTAGCCTATAGTACGGTGACTAGTCTAGATAGCTAATTTAGAAACATGTGATATTACTTTTCTTCCCCTTTTTAACATTACGAGTAACAATATAAATCAACATCTCTGTCTGATTCCATCTCCATCGGTTTCTTTCTTGTAAAGCCTTTCCCATCCTGGATTCTGACACTCTATGGGAATCTGTGGTAGGGAAGAAAAATTATGACAATTTGGCATAGACCACTATACATTACCCCTAGTTATCATCATCATGATTTCTATTTGTTTAGGCATATAGCTAGTTACCTAGCTAGTGTTTGTGTTATCCAGTTAGCAATAACAGTGCTTGGTAACATTAATACGCTCGCTAGCGTTTAGTTACATCTAAAAGGGGCAAACGTTACTCATAGTGTGTTGACCTTTAAGTCTTTACTGAAGACTCATCTCTTCAGTAGGTCCTATGATTGAGTGTAGTCTGGCCCAGGAGTGTGAAGGTGAACGGAAAGGCTCTGGAGCAACGAACCGCCCTTGCTGTCTCTGCCTGGCCGGTTCCCCTCTCTCCACTGGGATTCTCTGCCTCTAACCCTATTACAGGGGCTGAGTCACTGGCTTACTGGTGCTCTTTCATGCCGTCCCTAGGAGGGGTGCGTCACTTGAGTGGGTTGAGTCACTGACGTGATCTTCCTGTCTGGGTTGGCCGCCCCCCCCCCCCCCCTTGGGTTGTGCCGTGGCTGGAGATCTTTGTGGGCTATACTCGGCCTTGTCTCAGGATGGTAAGTTGGTGTTTGAAGATATCCCTCTAGTGGTGTGGGGGCTGTGCTTTGGCAAAGTGGGTGGGGTTATATCCTTCCTGTTTGGCCCTGTCCGGGGTATCATCGGATGGTGCCACAGTGTCTCCTGACCCCTCCTGTCTCAGCCTCCAGTATTTATGCTGTAGTAGTTTATGTGTCGGGGGGCTAGGGTCAGTTTGTTATATCTGGAGTACTTCTCCTGTCTTATCCGGTGTCCTTGTGTGATGCTCTCTCTAATTCTCTCCTTCTCTCTTTCTTTCTCTCTCTCGGAGGACCTGAGCCCTAGGACCATGCGTCAGGACTACCGGGCATGATGACTCCTTGCTGTCCCCAGTCCACCTGGCCTTGCTGCTGTTCCAGTTTCAACTGTTCCTGCCTGCGGCTATGGAACCTGACCTGTCCACCGGACGTTTCTCC
>NW_019945526.1:23725-37690 GCF_002910315.2 Salvelinus sp. IW2-2015 | reverse complement strand
ATAAATCAAATATTAAGTTCTGCTTTTCTGATGTATCAAATACTTATGTCATGCAATAAAATGCAAATAATTACTTAAAAATCATACAATGTGATTTTCTGGATTTTTGTTTTAGATTCGTCCTCACAGTTGAAGTGTACCTATGATAAAAATTACAGACCTCTACATGCTTTGTAAGTAGGAAAACCTGCAATCGGCAGTGTATCAAATACTTGTTCTCCCCACTGTATGATGCATATTTTTTTATATATAAAATCAAATATATGTAAATACACAGTATCATTCAAGGGCTTTTTTTTATAAAATGTTCTACATTGTAGAATAATAGTGAAGACATCAAAACTATGAAATACACATATGGAATATGTAGTAACCCAAAAAAGTATTAAACAAATCAAAATATATTTTAAATTTGAGATTCTTCAAAGTAGCCACCCTTTGCTTGAAGCTTTGCACACTCTTGGCATTCCTCAACCAGCTTCATGAGGCAGTCACCTGGAATGCATTTCAATTAACTGGTGTGCCTTGTTAAAGTTAATTTGTGGAATTTCTTTCTTAATGCGTTTGAGTCAATCAGTTGTGTTGTGACAAGGTATGGGTGGTACACAGAAGATAGCCCTATTTTGTAAAAGACCAAGTCCATATTATGGCAAGAATAGCTGAAATAAGCAAAGAGAAATGACAGTTCATCATTACTTTAAGACATGAAGGTCAGTCAATGCAAAAATTTCAAGAACTTCTTCAAGTGCAGCCGCAAAATATCAAGCGCTATGATGAAACTGGCTCTCGTGAGCCCAGCCACAGGGAAGGAAGACCCAGAGTTCAGTCTGCTGCAGGAGATAAGTTAATTAGAGTTACCAGCCTCAGATTGCAGCCCAAATACATGTTTCACAGAGTTCAAGTAACAGACACATCTCAACATCAACTGTTCAGAGGAGACATGCATGAATCACTGCAAACAAACCACTACTAAAGGACACCAATAAAGAAGAAGAACTTGCTTGGGCCAAGAAACCGAGCAATGGACATTAGACCGGTGGAAATCTGTCTTTTGGTCTGATGAGTCCAAATGTAAGATTTTTGGTGTCTTTGTGAGGCGTAGAATAGGTAACAGATGAATTCCGCATGTGTGGTTCCCACCGTGAAGCATGGAGGAGGTGTGATAGTGTGGGGGTGCTTTGCTGGTGACTCTGTGATTTATTTACAATTCAAGCACACTTCAACAGCATGGCTACCACCTTATTCTACAGTGACACGCCATCCCATCTGGTTCGTGCTTAGCGGAACTACATGACCTGGCCTCCACAATCACCCGACCTCTACCCAATTGAGATGGTTTGGACCGCAGAGTGAAGGAAAGCAGCCAACAAGTGCTCAGCATATGTGGGAACTCCTTCAAGACTGTTGGAAAAGCATTCAAGGTGACTAACTCATGAAGCTGGTTGAGAGAATGCAAAACTGTCATCAAGGCAAAGGCTGGCTACTTTGAAGAATCTCAAATATATTTTCATTTGATTAACACTTCTTAGGTTACTACATGATTCCATGTGTTATTTAATAGTTTTGATGTCTTTACTATTATTCTACAATGTAGAAATAACTAACAGAACTCTGTCTACTGTGGTGGAAATATACCAGTCTATCTTCCTGTCAACTAACGAAACTCTGCTGGTTGTCCTGGTAACAGATACCAGTCTATCTTCCTGTCAACTAACAGAACTCTGCTGGTTGTCCTGGTAACAGATACCAGTCCATATTCCTGTCAACTAACAGAACTCTACTGGTTGTCCTGGTAACAGATACCAGTGGCAGATCTATTGTATTTGTTCAAACTAAACTACAGCACTTACTTGGATGAGTCAAATCTGATCCTTTCTTTCTTTACTTTTATATGTTATATTCTCCAAGAATCAATGTCTAGGTATGTGCACATCCCTTCCTAGACTTGTCTCTGCTTTTAACTGCATGCAGCCTCACCTTGTCTGTGACGAACCCTGAGTTTGTGGCTCTGTTTTAAAGACTGTACTCACTGGTGTTAATCAGGTCTTCAGTCTCCTCCCCCATTTCTTCCTTTTCTTTCACTCCCAAAATGGCCTCCTTTTTTATTGAGGGATCTCCTCTTCCACTCCAAACGGTTCTTTCTCTCTTTCACTGTAGCAGCCTCCTCTCTTCAATGTATACCTCCTCCCCACTCCAACGGTTCTTTCTCTTCTTTCACTGTAACATCCTCCTCTTCTTCTTCTTTCACAGCAATGTTCAACCCCAGAGCTTCTTTCTCTGTCCAGCAGACCTCTTCTTTCACTGTGATATCCTCCTCTTCCACTGTGACAGCCTCTACCCCCTCTTCCACTCCAAACGGTTCTTTCTCTTCTTTCACTGTAACATCCTCCTCTTCCTCCTTTTTAATTCTGAAAGTTTCTACCTCTCCTCTTTCTCTTTCATTCCAAAGTTCTTCCTCTCCTTTCACTGTTACATACTCCTCTTCTTCTTCTTTCACGGCAATGTTCAGCCCCAGAGCTTCTTTCTCTGTCCAGCAGACCTCGTCAAAGGGGGAGTAGTTTAGCGAGCTCATGGTCAGGGATGTTAGCTAGCTAGCATTAGTGACTAGCCTAGTCTAAGTTCAGTATCAATCTTAACAATGTAGTACATTTAACAAGCAAATCACGTTTAAGTTAACTAAGAGACAAGTTGTGTTAAAAACAAATTAATATACAAATGATCAAAGGAGCTTCAATGCATCAGTTTAATGTTGCTAGTAAGCTACCGAGGTGGCTGAAGTAGTTGCCATTTTGTTTTTAGGAAAGATCCCGTTCACTAGATTATACGTCAGTAAAAAAAATTAACTGAAAGACTCATATCCCATCTGCTGACTGGAGTTGGTAAAGCAGTTATTCACGACATTGTTTACTCTGGCAAAAAATAATAATAATAATTTCAAAATGAGCAAGTACATTTCAAATGAGAAAAATACATTTTCTCTAACCCTTAGACAATACTTTCCTCATCACAAGATAAGATAATTACTTTTTTCATGCCCATGGGGGAATTATTGTGTACAATATCAACATACAAAGGACATCAAGACAACTGCAGACAATAAACATGACAATAACAGATGAGCTTCTACTTTAGTCAAATTTACTGTAAAAAGCCTTTACATTTCTTACAAAAATAATAAGTCGTTTTATTGTAGATTAATCATTTGTTGAATTAGATTAAAACCTACCTGTCCCAGACCTGCTGTTTTCAACTCTCTAGAGACCGCAGGAGCGGTAGAGATACTCTTAATGATCGGCTATGAAAAGCCAACTGACATTTACTCCTGATTATTATTTGACCATGCTGGTCATTTATGAACATTTGAACATCTTGGCCATGTTCTGTTATAATCTACACCCGGCACAGCCAGAAGAGGACTGGCCACCTCTCATAGCCTGGTTCCTTTCTAGGTTTCTTCCTAGGTTTTGGCCTTTCTAGGGAGTTTTTCCTAGCCGCCGTGCTTCTACACCTGCATTGCTTGCCGTTTGGGGTTTTAGGCTGGGTTTCTGTACAGCACTTCGAGATATTAGCTGATATACGAAGGGCTATATAAAATAAACTTGATTTGATCCTGCCTTGCAGTCCATCATCAATATGAATATGTACATTACGGATAAATACTGTTGGAATAGGGATTGTTGTTTCGTTTCACATGTAGATGTGAACCATATATTCCCTTAAAGCCACACTCTGTAAGATACATAGATGCAACTGAAATGTAAACGATAGATGATGTGTAGAGGAATGAGGTACACTCAGTCACACAGACAAACACATAGAAGACCCAGAGGCAGAGTTTGGAAAGGACCATTTAATCACAGAGAGCGTACAAATTGAAACTGTCGCGCTTGCTATTAAAACTGACATACTTAATGGAATAATACTGTGAAAATTATGATCATGCCTTTTTAGTGTCAGAGCCGTTTGAAAAGACCGCCTGAAATTTCAGCCTGTTTTGGCAGGAGGGCGTTTTGGCGTTCTTGATATCATCAATAGGCAGTAAATTAGTTATCAGATCAATAAGAAAGAGAGTTCAAAAACCTCTCTGCCCGTAACAGCCAGTTCAGTTGTTCCCTCCCCACTCAGTCCTATCAACAACCTCTCTGCCAGTAACAGCCAGTTCAGTTGTTCCCTCCCCACTCAGTCCTATCAATATTCTTGCTTGAGAAATTGCTTTTTGCTAAGAAGTTATTTTTATTTTGACAATTTTAATTGAAAAGAATCAAAGTAAGGTACCTAATTATTACCCAGAAATGACTTGATATTTTWAAAAACGGCTGCATTTGACCTTTAAAGCTAGAATCCTTAGTTGAAACAATAACTAAACGGGCGCCCTGCCTCTGTTTTGGTAAAAGGCTGAGGGATGGGCCTGGAGAAATGTAACCACTATCAAATTAATAGACAGAGCTATGGATGCAAGTACTGACCTTCCATAATATGAAAATTATAGTTTTAACTATGTTTTGAGGCTTATACAATGTTTGTTTACATTTACATTGTTTACAAACATTGGAGCAAATCAAGCATGTATTTTGAAATCTGAGTATGACAGTTGAACTAAGCTCTTGAGGCATTTAATAAGTTATATTCATCAAGAATCAATGAGTATATTTATAAGTTTTAAAAAAGTAGGCAGCAACTAAGGATTCTAGCATCGAACCAAGTTGATTTTATGTGACATGAACAAAAACACATTCTCAGTCAAAAACATAAGTCAGAACATAGCTTCTTCGTTCTCTCATGTGCTTTCAGGCACCACAACCGGGTAAAACTCTTTCCACACCGAGAACAGTGGTATGGCTTCTCTCCCGTGTGTGTCCTCTCGTGCTCTTTTAGGCTCCCTAACTGGGTAAAACTCTTTCCACAATGCGAGCACATTGGTTTTTCGCCTGTGTGTATTTTTTCATGTGCTTTCAAATGACAACGCTGGATAAATCTCTTTCCACACTGAGAGCATTTGAAAGGCCTCTCTACAGAGTGTGTTCTCTCATGTTTTTTCAGGTCCCATGGTGATAAAAACACATTTTCACATTGGGAGCATTGATACGGCTTCTCTACAGTGTGTGATCTTTTATGCCTTTTTAAGTTCCCTAAATGGGTAAAACTCTTTCCACACAGGGAGCAATAGTAAGGCTTCACTCCTGTGTGTGTCCTCTCRTGCTCTTTCAGTTGCCCTGGCCAGCTAAAATTCTTTCCACACTGGGAACAGAGGTATGGCTTCTCCCCTGTGTGTGTTCTCTTATGTGATTTCAGGGCTCCTGATGAAACATATCTATTTTCACACTGGGAGCAGTGGTAAGGCTTCTCCCCGGTATGTGTCATTTCATGCATTTTCAGTTTCCTTAACTGGATAAAACCTTTTCCACACTGGGAGCAGTAATAACACTTCTCCCCTGTGTGCGTTCTCTTGTGTTCTTTCAGGTGGCTTAACCGGATAAAACTCTTTCCACACTGGGAGCAGTGATGAGGCTTTTCCCCTGTGTGTGTCCTCGCATGTTCTTTTARGTTCCATARCCTTGTAAAACTCTTTCCACACTGCGAACATTCGTAGGGCTTTTCTCCTGTGTGTGTAGTCTCATGCTTTTTAAGGCTCCCATACTTGGTAAAACTCTTTCCACATTGGGAAGAGTTGCGTCGTCTTGCTGGTTTGGATGTCTCTGGTTCTTCTGAAAGACACTTTTCGCTGTCAGCGTGAGAGTCTTGTCTCTCTCCTGCCAAAGACAAAGAGTATTAAGTTAAATACTAAACTGAAGACCTGAAACAAACCTGAATGATACCTAGGGTTTAATCCAGACTAGGCTCTCACAATCCTGAGTTCAGTTTGAAGAACATTTTAGAACATCCTGGTTGGGTTCTGGAATGCGTGGCTATATTTGAAATATAACGGACATCTTTTCAAATAACTGTTAACACATAGCCCAATGTTAAGGTGTGAGAGGTTCACTGTAGCGTAATCTGTCCGTTCACACTTCACCCGTGGGAAGGAACATGGCTGCTCTCACCACCAGACAACAGAAGGAGTTGGCCACTACTCTCCAAGAGACTGTGAGGAAGGAACATGGCTGCTCAACACCAGACAACAGAAGGAGTTGACCACTACTCTCCAAGAGACTGTGAGGAACATGGCTGCTCTCAACACCAGACAACAGAAGGAGTTGGCCACTACTCTCCAAGAGACTGGGAAGGAACATGGCTGCTCTCAACACCAGACAACAGAAGGAGTTGGCCACTACTCCCAAGAGACTGGGAAGGAACATGGCTGCTCTCAACACCAGACAACAGAAGGAGTTGGCCACTACTCTCCAAGAGACGTGAGGAAGGAACATGGCTGCTCAACACCAGACAACAGAAGGAGTTGGCCACTACTCTCCAAGAGACTGTGAAGGAACATGGCTGCTCTCAACACCAGACAACAGAAGGAGTTGGCCACTACTCTCCAAGAGACTGGGAAGGAACATGGCTGCTCTCAACACCAGACAACAGAAGAGTTGGTCACTACTCTCCAAGAGACTGTGGAAGGAACATGCTGCTCTCAACACCAGAACAACAGAAGGAGTTGGCCACTACTCTCCAAGAGACTGGGAAAGGAACATGGCTGCTCTCAACACCAGACAACAGAAGGAGTTGGTCACTACTCTCCAAGAGACTGTGAGGAAGGAACATGGCTGCTCTCAACACCAGACAACAGAAGGAGTTGTCACTACTCTCCAAGAGACTGGGAAGGAACATGGCTGCTCTCAACACCAGACAACAGAAGGAGTTGGCCACTACTCTCCAAGAGACTGTGAGGAAGGAACATGGCTGCTCTCAACACCAGACAACAGAAGGAGTTGGCCACTACCACTACTTAAAACCTGATTAATTAATCTCTTGCAGTGCTCCCTTCTAAAGTGGATACCTACTCAACTAAGGTCTCGCAATGAACTCAAAATGGAATTGGTACTCAAGGGTATTGGATAACACGAATAAAGGCAAATCAACTGGATGGGACGGTATTCCTCCTGAGGTCTATTTAAAAAATATTGGTATCAATTAGGTCCACTGTTGCCCAAAATACAACGTTGACATCAGCAAACCCGCTCGCCCACACTACGACATACACGTGGGTCTGCGGTTGTGAGGCCGGTTGGACATATTGCCAAATTCTCTAAAACGACATTGAGGCGGCTTATGTTAGAGAAATTAACATTAAATTCTCTGACAACAGCTCTGGTGGACATTCCTGCAGTCAGCATGCCAATTGCACACTCCCTAAAACCTTGAGACATCTATAGCATTGTGATGTGTGACAAAACTGCACATTTTAGAGGGGCCTTTTATTGTCCCCAGCACAAGGTGCAGCGGTGTAAATATCATGCTGTTTAATCAGCTTCTTAATATGCCACACCTGTCAGGTGGATGGATTATCTTGGCAAAGGAGAAATTCTCACTAACAGGGATATAAATCAATTTGTGCACAAAATTTAAGATAAATCATATTTTTGTGCGTATGGAACATTTCTGGGAACTTTTATTTCAGCTCATGAAACCAACACTTTACATGTTGCGTTTATATTTTTGATCMGTATAAAAAAAGGCAAGGATGCTGCCCAGTCTCACTATCGCCCCCAAACTTTGMTAAACACAGATATTAAACTGTTTTCCAAAATGTTGTCATCTCATCTCGAGACCTACCCAAATTGGTCCATACCAACCAAAGTGGGTTTGTTTAAAAAGCGTTTATCCTCCGTGGATTATTCCATATCTTAGATGCTTCATCAGAAACAACAGCTCCTCTGGCTGTATTTTCTTCTTCATGCATAAAAAAGCTTTTGATAGACTAAAGATATGTCCATTATAGTCTGTCTTGGAACATATGGGAATGGGCTAACATGTAATTAATATGATTAAAATACTATATGACAATCCCTCGGCCATAGTTATAACAGGAAATATCTGCTCTGTTCATTTCAGAATCACTTGAAGCAGCAGACAAGGTGATCCTATGACAGTGACTAAGTCAGGGCAGGGTACTGGGTGGAGGCTGGGCTTAGTGGATGGCTATTTTAACAGTCTGATGGCCTGAGATTAAAGCTGTTTTTTTCAGTCTCTCGGTCCAGCTTTTGATGCACTGTACTGACTTTGTTTCTGGATGATAACGGGGGTGAACAGCTGTGGTTCCGGGTGGTTGATGGCCTTGGTCTTTTTGGCCTTACCTGTGACATCGGCGTGCTGTAGGTGTCCCTGCAGGGCCAGGCAGTGTGGCCCCGGTGATTGCGTTGGGCAGACCGCACCACCTCTGGAGAGCCCTGCGGTTCGGACGGTCCTGTTCCGTACCAGGCGGTGATACCACCAACGAATGTTCTCAATGGTGCTTTTGTTAACAGTTTGTGATGTCTTGGGGCCAAGCCAAACTTTTTCAGCCCACCTGTCTGTGTGGGTGGCCCATTTCAGATTGTCGTGATGTGTACTGCCGAGGAACTTGAAGCTTTCCGCCTTCTCCACTGTGGTCCCATTGATGTGGCTGGGGGGCGTGCTTCCCTCTGCTGTCTCCCTGAAGTCCACAATCAGCTCCTCTCGTTTTGTTAACAAGGAGAAATTCTCACTAACAGGGATGGAAACTAATGGTTCAATAATCAGCTTTTGTGTGCATATGGATACTTTCTGATAATCTTTTATTTCAGCTCATGAACACGGAAACAACACTTTACACGTTGTGTTTTATTTTATTCAGTTTTAATATGTATTTATAATTCAGCTTCTATATAATGTGTTTAGGAAAGTATTACCTGTAAGAAGTAAGAGAAAACATATCAGTTTCATTATATATTTTAAGCCAATATAACACAAATGTACTTAATATTTTCCTTAACTGCGGTACCACTCCAGTCAACAGATGGGGATGTGAGTCTTTCAGGTGACGGTCCTTGCGTGACGTATAATCTAGTGGACGGGACGGGACACTTCTTAAACAAGGAAACAGGTGTACTGATTAAACCACCTCGGTTGTTTGCTAGCCACATAAAACCGGTAAATGCTAAACAATTTGGTGTGTATATTACCTCAGGTTTAAAAACACACTGTCTGCGACATTTACCTATTACTTATTGTACTTTAATACTTACGTTGTCAGCTAGCTAGCTGTTTTAGTTAGCCTTGCACTAGGCTAGTCTAACGTTCCTGACCATGAGTTCACTATCCTACTCCCACCAGCTAAAGAAGAGGAGGTTGCTGGAACGGAGAAAGAAGCTCCGTGGAAGAAGAAGGACGAGGTAGGCTGTTAATGTTAAAAAGGAAGTAGAGGGTGAGGCTGTTACGTGAAAGAGGAAGAACGTTTCAGTGAAAGAGGCGGTGAATGTAACTGTCGAAGAAGAGGAAGACGTGTTAATGAAAGAGGAGGATGTTACAAGTGAAAGAAGAGGCTGCAGTTGAAAACAAGTGAAAGGGGAGGAGGATGAGATACTGTTAAGTGAAAGAGGAGGAAAAGAAGAGAAGGAATGAAGATCTGATTAAACACCAGTCGAGAATAGAGATCTGATTACACCAGTGAGAATAGAGATCTGATTAACACCAGTGAGATGGACATCTGATTTAACACAGTGGAGTATATCTTAAATAATGGGCACTAAATCAATGTGTGTTTTATAACGGGGCATTCACTGAAGTTCTATACTACAAACTACAAAAATCTCTGCACAACTGGAAACACCTTATCTCCCTCACTAGCTTTAAGCACCAGCTGTCTGAAGAGCTCATAGATTACTGCACCTGTACATAACCATTCCTACAATTTAGACAAACAACTACCTCTCCTACTGTATTTATTTATTAATTTATTTGCTCCTTTGGCACCCCATTATTTCTGTCTCTACTTTGCACTTTCTTCGCACTGCAAACCAACCATCTCCCGTGTTTTTTAGTTGTTTTACTTTTACTTGCTGTGTTGTTACTCACTTCGCCCCATGGCTTTTTATATTTTTAATTTATTTATACATATATTTGTTTGCCTTCACCTCCCTTATTCACCTCACTTGCTCACAATTGGTTATAGACTTATTTTTTTTTTCACTGTTTATTGCTATATGTTGTTTTACTCCAATGTGTAACTATGTGTTTGTTGTATGTGTCGAACTGGCTTTGCTTTATCTTGGCCAGTCGCCAATTGTAAATGAAGAACGTGTTTGACAGATCCTGGGTTACATAAAGGTTAAATAAAAAAATAAAAAAAATGTGTACTCTACTGTGGGAATATTATAGTATAGAATTATTATTATTAATATTAATTATTAATATTATAATATTTATTATTATTATCTTACGATGTAAGAGTGTACGCCATTAAACAGTGGCGAGCTAACACAAAACGCAACCACATGGATCGAATGCATCCAATTGACATTTGATTGAAATACTGTAGTCATCAATATTTATTATTTATAGACTTCTGTCTTCAGCTATTAAACTGACATTTATCTATTATTATAAGCTCTGTTCAGCCAAAAACATGCATTATCTATTATTAAAGAAGCACTCGCACTGCCTATAAACAGCCATCATGATTAAGGCTTGCCAGTAATGACATTATCTTATATAGAGTTGTAGCCTGAAGACTAAATATATATGGCTCTGCTCAGGTGTAATGAAACATGGCTATTATCTATTATTATCAGATCTCTGCTCAGTCTAAAACATACATAATCTATTATTACGAGCTCTGCTCAGCCTGTAAACATGCATTAAATCTATTAATTAGAGCTCTGCATCAGCGCCTAACGACATTGACAATTATCTATTATTAAAGCTCTCTGCCTCAGTCTATAAACATGCATTATCTATTATTAGAGCTCTGCCTCAGCTAAGACATCGACATTATCTAGTATTATAGACTCTTGTTCAGCCTGAAGACATAGACATTACTCTAGTATTTATAGAGCTCTGCTATGTAACAATGAACTTTGAAACTCACATTAATTGATATTATTATGACTGTTTCTTTTTTTTGTGACCAAACTTTTATTTTGTTACAAACAAACAAGACTAAACATCCTG
This sequence comes from Salvelinus sp. IW2-2015, assembly GCF_002910315.2. Classification (NCBI taxonomy): domain Eukaryota; kingdom Metazoa; phylum Chordata; class Actinopteri; order Salmoniformes; family Salmonidae; genus Salvelinus; species Salvelinus sp. IW2-2015. The sequence continues at coordinate 26,623 of NW_019945526.1, read as the reverse complement.
ACTGGTTTACAGATACAAAACAATCAAAGAGTTTGCATAAAAAGAATAACCAACACGTTACCCAGTCCCCACCACCCGCCCACATCTCCCTCCCACAGCCAGAAACCATGTTTCCCTCCCACCTAGCCCCCCAGCTTATCATCCCTTACATACACTACCCCAGGCCCAAACTACCAGACCACCCCCCCCCCCTGTAAACACCCTATCACCACGGGCCTGCCCCCCTCCCCCCCCCCTGTAACACCCTTCACCACGGGGCCTGCCCCCCCCCTGTACACCCCTTCACCATGGGCCTGAAAGCAAAGAAAAGTACCAAAGTCTAAATAACTGGATTGTATGTGTGGGGCTTTAGCTGAGATTGCTCTTTACAGAGTCAAGTATATTTGTCCTGGCCTCAGTTGAGGAGCACCATTCATTCTCGCTGTAGATATTTTAATGGTATAACTTCAAACAGGAACTGTATCCATTGTTAAATGGGAAGAGAGTGTGAGGTGGTCGCCATCTTAGAGACCTAAACATTTTTCACAGCAGTCCTGCCTGCCAGCAGTAATCGTTTCGGAGTGATTGAGAGATTCAAGGGCTATCATCGTTAAGTAACATAATACATGCAACAGCGCTGAATATATATTCATGCACTTTGAAATACATTTGTAACTTTGCCTCAGAAGCATTTAACTGCAGGGTACTCCACATCATATGAAGGAATGTGCTTACCTGATTTAGGGGGCACAGTGAACGATTCAACGTAAAACGTTTCCTTGGTGTTAGATAATCTGAACCAATGTAAAATGTATAAATAAAATGTTCGCATTACGGGATGCTAAGGTCCTATTTTTCTATATTCTGTTCCAGTTAAAGGGTTGTTCGGATTAAATTAGATATGTGGACAATACTTTTTTAATGGCAGAATATGAGCTTTACAAAAGTTGTTTATGTATTATAGAGAGAAATTATCTGGGCTCCCGAAATGACTTATTAATAAATCCCATCATTGGATAGTCTCGGTAGTTGGGTTCCCAAAGGACTCCATATTCTGCCCTAAATTGTAAATATAGAAAACAAGAGTTGCCTGGTAACGTGTATCTTCTTCAAATCTTGCAATGTTCTCAAACCATTACTGTCCATGATTATCGGTAAGGATACGGATTCCACATTTGGATTTTGCGCCAAATAGAAATTGTGTGAGCAATAATAGGACCAAAGAGTCGTTTACAATTGTTTAAGGGATATATTAGTGGAGCCCACCTCCCCCAGGGCAATAGGAGACACCATATTACATTGTTTAAGGGTATATCAGTGGAGACCACTCTTCCAGGACAATAGGAGAACACCATATTACATTGTTTAAGGGAATATCAGTGGAGCACCTCTTTCCAGGACAATAGGAGACACCATATTACATTGTTTAAGGGATATATCAGTGGAGACCACCTCTCTCCAGGTAATAGGAGACACCATATTACATTGTTTAAGGGATATATCAGTGGAGACCACCTCTTCCAGGTTAATAGGAGACACCATATTACATTGTTTAAGGGATATATCAGTGGAGACCATCTCTTCCAGGACATAGGAGACACCATATACATCTAGGGGTATATCAGTGGAGACCACCTCCCGGGCAATAGGAGACACCATGTTTCAATCACCACAAAGGGCAGAATAATCATGTCTAAACCAATCTAGGATGGGGATGAAATGCTAGTTGCCTAGAAGAGAGAAAAGTTTTCTGTCAATCTGGTTTTAATCTCAGGAAGGCAATATATCTACTCCCATATACTTTAAAATGGGAAACGATGGGGATTTTCATAAGTAGAGTCTTTCATCAGGGTCTCTTGAGGCTGTAGGCTGATATGAAACGATGGGATTCATGAGTAGAGTCTTTCATCAGGCTCCTTGAGGCTGTGGGCTGATAGGAAACGATGGGGATTCCATGGTAGAGTCTTTCATCAGCGTCTCTTGAGGCTGTAGGGCCGATATGAAACGATGGGGATTCCATAAGTAGAGTCTTTCATCAGGTCTTGAGGCTGTAGGGATGATATAAACGATGGGGATTCCATAAGTAGGTCTTTCACAGGGTCTTGAGGCTGTAGGGCTGATATGAAACGGTGGGATTCCATAAGTAGAGTCTTTCATCCAGGGTCTTGAGGCTGTAGGGCTGATATGAAACGATGGGGATCCATAAGTAGAGTCTTTCATCCAGGGTCTCTTGAGGCTGTAGGGCTGATATGAAAACGTGGGGATTCCATAAGTAGAGTCTTTCATCCGGGTCTTGAGGCTGTAGGGCTGATATGAAACGATGGGGATTCCATAAGTAGAGTCTTTCATCCGGGTCTTGAGGCTGTAGGGCTGATATGAACGATGGGGATTCCATAAGTAGAGTCTTTCATCGGGTCTTGAGGCTGTAGGGCTGATATGAACGATGGGGATTCCATAAGTAGAGTCTTTCATCCGGGTCTTGAGGCTGTAGGGCTGATATGAAACGTGGGGATTCCATAAGTAGAGTCTTTCATCCGGGTCTTGAGGTTGTAGGGCTGATATGAAGACTGGGGATTCCATAAGTAGAGTCTTTCATCCGGGTCTTGAGGCTGTAGGGCTGATATGAAACGATGGGATTCCATAAGTAGAGTCTTTCATCCGGGTCTTGAGGCTGTAGGGCTGATTCGATTAGATTCATTTTTATAACTTGAGATGAAGCTGAATTTGTCTACGATCTTCAATGCGTTGGGATCGATTTGAGAGATACATTGTCTAGATATAGTAAATATTGTCTGCGTATAATATGCGATGAAGTGATCAGTATATTTGAGGGATGGTGTTATTTCCTTCGATTTACGCATTGAGTGGGCCAGCGGTTCCATGGATAATAAGAATAAATATTGCGAAATTAAGATCAAC
>NW_019945526.1:22099-23700 GCF_002910315.2 Salvelinus sp. IW2-2015 | reverse complement strand
AATATATCAGTGGAGACCACCTCTTCCAGGACAATAGGAGAACACCATATTACATTGTTTAAGGGATATACAGTGGAGACCACCTCTTTCCAGGCAATAGGAGACACCATATTTACATTGTTTAAGGGATATATCAGTGGATGACCAACCTTCTTTCACGAGGATCTTATATTAGCCCTTAAACAATGTAATATGGTGTCTCCTATTGCCCTGGGGGAGGTGGTCTCCACTAATATATCCCTTAAACAATGTAAACGACTCTTTGGTCCTATTATTGCTCACACAATTTCTATTTGGCGCAAAATCCAAATGTGGAATCCGTATCCTTACCGATATCATGGACAGTAATGGTTTGAGAACATTGCAAGATTTGAAAGATACACGTTACCAGGCAACTCTTGTTTTCTATATTTACAATTTAGGGCAGAATATGGAGTCCTTTGGGRAACCCAACTACCGAACTATCCAATGATGGGATTTATTAATAAGTCATTTCGGGAGCCCAGATAATTTCTCTCTATAATACATAAACAACTTTTGTAAAGCTCATATTCTGCCATTAAAAAAGTATTGTCCACATATCTAATTTAATCCGAACAACCCTTTAACTGGAACAGAATATAGAAAAATAGGACCTTAGCATCCCGTAATGCGAACCATTAATTTATACATTTTACATTGGTTCAGATTATCTAACACCAAGGAAACGTTTTACGTTGAAATCGTTCACTGTGCCYCCTAAATCAGGTAAGCACATTCCTTCATATGATGTGGGAGTACCCTGCAGTTAAATGCTTCTGAGGCAAAGTTACAAATGTATTTCAAAGTGCATGAATATAATTATTCAGCGCTTTGCATGTATTATGTTACTTAACGATGATAGCGCCTTGAATCTCTCAATCACTCCGAAACGATTACTGCTGGCAGGCAGGACTGCTGTGAAAAATGTTTAGGTCTCTAAGATGGCGACCACCTCACACTCTCTTCCCATTTAACCAATGGATACAGTTCCTGTTTGAAGTTATACCATTAGAAATATCTACAGCGAGAATGAATGGTGCTCCTCAACTGAGGCCAGGACAAATATACTTGACTCTGTAAAGAGCAATGGTGCTCTCCAATGAGGCCTGGACAAATTACTTGACTCTGTAAAGAACAATCTCTGCTAAAGCCCACACATACAATCCAGTTATTTAGACTTTGGTACTTTCTTTGCTTTCAGGCCCATGGGGAAGGGGTGTTACAGGGGGGGGGGGGGCCATGGGGAAGGGGTGTTACAGGGGGGGGGGGGGGGGGGGGGGGGGGGGGGGTGTTACAGGGGGGGGAGGCCCATGGTGAAGGGGTGTTACGGGGGGGGGGGGGGCCATGGTGAAGGGGTGTTACAGGAGGGGCAGGCCATGGTGAAGGGGTGCTACGGGGGGGGGGGGCAGGCCCATGGGGAAGGGGTTGTAACAGGGGGGGGGGGCAGGCCCATGGTGAAGGGGTGTTACAGGGGGGGGGGGGTCTCTGGTAGTTTTGGAGGGATGTAAGGGGTGTAAGCTGGGGGGGCTAGGTGGGGAGGGAAACATGGTTTCTGGCTGTGAAGGGAGGATGTGGGCGGT
>NW_019945526.1:0-17343 GCF_002910315.2 Salvelinus sp. IW2-2015 | reverse complement strand
GCAATCATCTGCTAAAGCCCACACCATACAATGCCAGTTATTTAGACTTTGGTACTTTCTTTGCTTTCAGGCCCATGTGAAGGGGTGTTACAGGGGGGGGGGGGGTCAGGCCGCGTGGTGAAGGGGTGTTACAGGGGGGGGGGGGGGGGGGGGGGGCTAAGGGCGCCGTGGTGAATGGGTGTTACAGGCGGGGGGGGGGGGGGGGGGGGGGGGGGCAGGCCCAGTTGGTGCAAAGGGGTGTTACCGGAGCGGGTGGGGACTGAGGGGTAACGGGTTGGTTATCTTTTTATGCAACTCTTTGATTGTTTTTGTATCTGTAAACCCAGTCAGATTTTTTGTTTGTTTGTAACAAAATAAAAGTTTGGTCACAAAAAAAAAGAAACAGTCATAATAATATCAATAATGTGGAGTTTCAACATGTCATGGTTACAGCAGAGCTCTATAATACTAGATAATGTCATGTCTTCAGGCTGAACAGAGCTCTATAATACTAGATAATGTCATGTCTTCAGGCTGAGCAGAGCTCTATAATAATAGATAATGCCATGTTTATAGACTGAGCAGAGCTCTATAATAATAGATAATGTCATGTCTTTAGGCTGAGCAGAGCTCTATAATAATAGATAATGTCATGTCTTCAGGCTGAGCAGAGCTCTATAATAATAGATAATGTCATGTTTTAGACTGAGCAGAGCTCTATAATAATAGATAGTCATGTTTATAGGCTGAGCAGAGCTCTATAATAATAGATAATGTCATGTCTTTAGGCTGAGCAGAGCTCTATAATAATAGATAATGTCATGTTTTAGACTGAGCAGAGCTCTATAATAATAGATAATGTCATGTTTATAGGCTGAGCAGTGCTCTTTAATAATAGATAATGCCATGTCTTTTGGCTGAGCAGAGCTCTATAATAATAGATAATGTCATGTTTATAGGCTGAGCAGAGCTCTATAATAATAAATATTGATGACTACAGTATTTCAATCAATGTCATTGGATGCATTCGATCCATTGTTTGTGTTTTTGTTAGTGGCCCACTGTTTAATGGCGTACACATCTTACATTGTAGCCTTTAATAATTCCCACAGTAGAGTACACATTGAAGTATACAACTTCAGTGGAATGCCCCTTTATAACCACACATTGATTTGTGTTTTTAAGATAGTACTCACGTGTGTTAATCAGATGTCCATTCTCACTGGTGTTAATCAGATGTCTATTCTCACTGGTGTTAATCAGATGTCATTCTCACTGGTGTTAATCAGATCTTCATTCTTACTGGTGTTAATCAGATCTTCATTCTTCTCGTCTTCCTCCTCTTTCACTGTGACAGTAATCTCATTCTCCTCCTCTTTCTTTTTCAACTGCAGCCTCTTCTTTGACTGTAACATCCTCCTCTTTCACTCTGAACGCGTCTTCTCTTTCTTCGACAGTAACATCCACCTCTTCTTTCACTGAAACGTCTTCCTTTTCACCGTAACAGCCTCACCCTCTACTTCCTTTTTAACTGTGACAGCCTTCCTCTTCCTTCTCTTTCACGGGAGCTTCTTTCTCTGTCCAGCAGACCTCCTCTTCTTTAGCAGGTGGGGAGTAGGTAGTGAACTCATGGTCCGGGAACGTTAGACTAGCCTAGTGCAAGGCTAACTAAAACTGCTAGCTAGCTGACAACGTAAATATTAAAGTAAATAGAGTAACTAGTAAATTCGCAGACAGTGTGTTTAAAACACTGAGGTTAATATACACACAAATTGTCTAAATTTTACCGGTTTTATGTTTGCTAGCAAACAACCGAGGTGGTTTAATCAGTAGCCTGTTGTCCTTGTTGAAGAAGTGTCCCGTCCCGTCCCGTCCACTAGATTATACGTCACGCAAGGAGCCGTCACCTGAAAGACTCACATCCCCATCTGTTGACTGGAGTGGGTACCGCAGTTAGGGAAAATATTAACTACATTGTTTAATTTGGCTAAAATATATAATGAACTGATATGTTTTCTCTTACTTCTTACAGGTAATACTTTCCTAAACACATATATAGAAGCTGAATATAAATACATATAAACTGAATAAAAATATAAACACAACGCGTAAAGTGTTGGTTCCGTGTTTCATGAGCTGAAATAAAAGATATCAGAAATGTTCCATATGCACAAAAAAGCTGATTTATTGCACATTAGTTTCCATCCCTGTTAGTGAGAATTTCTCCTTTGTTAACAAAACGAAGGAGCTGATTGTGGACTTCAGGAGACAGCAGAGGGAGCACCCCCCATCCACATCAATGGGACCACAGTGGAGAAGGCGGAAAGCTTCAAGTTCCTCGGCGTACACATCACTGACAATCTGACATGGTCGACCCACACAGACAGTGGGGCTGAAAAAGTTTGGCTTGGCCCCCAAGAACATCACAAACTTTAACAAAGCACAATTGAGAGCATTCCGTTGCGTGGTATCACCGCCTGGTACGGCAACAGCACCGTCCGCAACCGCAGGGCTCTCCAGAGGGTGGTGCGGTCTGCCCAACGCATCACCGGGGGCACACTGGCTGCCCTGCAGGACACCTACAGCACCCGATGTCACAGGAAGGCCAAAAAGACCAAGGCCATCAACCACCGAACCACAGCCTGTTCACCCCGTTATCATCCAGAAAGCAAAGTCAGTACAGGTGCATCAAAGCTGGGACCGAGAGACTGAAAAACAGCTTCTATCTCAAGGCCATCAGACTGTTAAATAGCCATCACTAGCCAGCCCTCCACCCAGTACCCTGCCCTGGACTTAGTCACTAGCCGGCTACCACCCGGTACTCATCCCTGCACCTTAGAGGCTGGTGCCCTATGTACATAGACATGGAATCACTGGTCACATTAATAATGGAACACTGGTCACTTTAATAATGTTTACACACTGTTTTATTAATTTCATATGTATATACTGTATTCTACTCAATGCCACTCCGGCATTGCTTGTCCTAATATTTATATATTTCTTAATTCCATTATTTTACTTAAAAATGTGAGTGTATTGTTGTGAATTGTTAGATACTACTGCACTGTTGGAGCTAGGAACACAAGCATTTCGCTACACCCGCAATAACAGCTGCTAAATATGTGTATCTGACCAATCAAATTTGATTTAATTTGAAGATAATCCATCCGAAGAGTTCCTACCTGATTCAGGTAATTAAAATGACATCACACACATACTTATGTGTGCAGAGGCACTAAGTCATTTAGGTCCGTGTATAGCAGGGTTCCCCAACTGGCGGCCAGCGGGCCTGGTTTTATTTGACCCCCCAAGTTTTCAGAGCAAAATTTTTTCTATATATTTATCTTTTTTTTATTACTGTAAAAACACCAGGAAATCAGCTCCAAGTGATTTTAATGTGAGACAATCTTTCCCAAGTATTCCAATGGATAATAGAGAGACATGTGATTGTATATCAAATGTAAGCAAGGTTTTAAATTATACATTTTTGGTCAAACTATCCGTTTGGGCCTCTTGGGTCATTTTGCAGTCTACAAATTATTTGTAATTATGCTCCGGCCCCGCGCCATCCATTCCAGAAAACAAATCGTCCCGCAGCTGAATCCAGTTGTTCCCTGGTGTATAGGTAAGACTTTGTCGTGAAAATAATATTTCAGATTTGCTGAGCACACCTCTGCCAGCCACACCACCACTGCCCTTGACAAGCTTCTCCACTGAGCCCATCAAGAGATGAGGTTCCCGTCTTCATCTTGGACCACGGCCAATGGACAGAGCCCATTAGAGCTGACAGTGATGTCCTACTGGTCAAGCACCACGGGGAGGAAGAGATCCTGAAGTGGGTGGATCTGCTCTGCTCTTAACACCAGCCCAGAGAAGCTCCTAGAGACACACAGCTGTGGTATTATATTACTGTGTGAAACGGTCAGTGTCCCAGTCACGCCCCCCCTGCCACAGCAGAAGGCATCACTAATTCAACAAAAACCATTTGAGGATTTTACTGCCACTGCCAACTTTCAATGGGAGCTGGAGGCCTTTGAAGCAGAGGGAGGCCGTGAGGAAGAAGCCAACAGAGGAAAGAGAACATCCTCAGAGCAGCATCCCTCCGGCCGTCTGTACATGTTCTGCCACCAAGCCGCTGGAAACAAGGCCCCAACAGCCATCTGTACAGTTTCTGCCACCAGCCGCTGAAACAAGGCCCCAACAGCCATCTGTACAGTGTTCTGCCACCAGCCGCTGAAACAAGGCCCCGACAGCCATCTGTACAGTTTCTGCCACCAGCGCTGAAACAAGGCCCACAAGCCATCTTGTACAGTTTCTGCCACCAGCCGCTGAAACAAGGCCCCAACAGCCATCTGTACATGTTCTGCCACCAGCCGCTGAAACAAGGCCCCACAGCCATCTGTACAGTTTCTGCCACCAGCGCGCTGAAACAAGGCCCCAACAGCCATCTGTACATGTTCTGCCACCAGCCGCTGAAACAAGGCCCCAACAGCCATCTGTACAGGTTTTGGCACCGCCGCTGAAACAAGGCCCCAACAGCCATCTGTACATGTTCTGCCACCAGCCGCTGAAACAAGGCCCCAACAGCCATCTGTACAGGAGTTGCAGGAAAATACCTACTGCCTAGCCAACGTGTTTTCCCTGTACCTGGCACAGGGCATTGGAGGGAGCTCCAACAGTCTGCCTTTTATGAGACTGAAAAAGGTAGAGGTGGATGGTGGAGAAGGGGGAGTGACTCTACAGGGACACACAAATAAATAAATAGGAGCTGACAATCTATTTCCATTGATGGAAGGTGTTTGGACTGTTGCTGAGTCTGCATGTATTCCCCCGGGTACTGTCCATTCTGTTACATGACTGAACGTACAAGGCTGTATATCACTGTATGTATTATCGTTCATTGCCATTTTGTGTAAATGTTGCACAAAGACCAAACATTTTATTCTAATCGCGGTGAATAGGTCTTGTATTATAAACCTTGTATCTTGTATTATAAACCTATAGTTAGTGTGTGAATGTATTTTTTTGTTCTACAAAGGATTGCGCTACAACAGTAATGTAGTGAAAACTCAATCCAAAGATTAAGACAGAGAATGTTTAAGATATAATACAAAAAAATATTGAATCGAGCAGCTGCGAGGTAGATCCCTCTCTGATCTCAGTCAGGGAAGGAGCTCCCAGAGTAAATGGTTCCATGTCTCTTATATGCACCAAAACCGCCATAAAAAAAGCCAGACTACGGTTTGCAAATGCACATGGGGACAAAGATCGTACTTTTTGGAGAAATGTCCTCTGGTCTGATGAAACAAAAATAGAACTGTTTGACCATAATGACCCCCTTTGATGCCATGGAAACCATAAGCATTACCATACATCTGAGGAGTTCTCAGACAGAATTTAAAACCCTCTGGTTTCTGGGAAGTTGGCATTTTACAAAGAAAGGGGTGGTCTGAATGTAACTCCTGAAAGGTAATGTAATAATAATAATAATCTGGGGAAAGGGGAGGTTGGTCTGAATGGAACTCCTGAAAGGTAATGTAATAATAATAATCTGGGGAANTTCTGCCACCAGCCGCTGAAACAAGGCCCCAACAGCCATCTGTACAGGAGTTGCAGGAAAATACCTACCTCCTAGCCAACGTGTTTTCCCTGTACCTGGCACAGGGCATTGGAGGGAGCTCCAACAGTGTGTCTTTTATGAGACTGAAAAAGGTAGAGGTGGATGGTGGAGAAGGGGGAGTGACTCTACAGGGACACACAAATAAATAAATAGGAGCTGACAATCTATTTCCATTGATGGAAGGTGTTTGGACTGTTGCTGAGTTTGCATGTATTCCCCCGGGTACTGTCCATTCTGTTACATGACTGAACCTACAAGGCTGTATATCACTGTATRTATTATCGTTCATTGCCATTTTGTGTAAATGTTGCACAAAGACCAAACATTTTATTCTAATCCCGGTGAATAGGTCTTGTATTATAAACCCATTTCTATAGTTAGTGTGTGAATGCATTTTTTTGTTCTACAAAGGATTGTGCTACAACAGTAATGTGCTGAAAACTCAATCCAAAGATTAAGACAGAGAATATTTAAAATATAATACAAAAACATATTGAATCGAGCAGCTGCGAGGTAGATCCCTCTCTGATCTCAGTCAGGGAAGGATCTCCCAGAGTAAATGGTTCCATGTCTCTTATATAGCGAGGTAGATCCCTCTCTCATCTCAGTCAGGGAAGGATCTCCCAGAGTAAATGGTTCCATGTCTCTTATATAGCGAGGTAGATCCCTCTCTGATCTCAGTCAGGGAAGGATCTCCCAGAGTAAATGGTTCCATGTCTCTTATATAGCGAGGTAGATCCCTCTCTGATCTCAGTCAGGGAAGGAGCTCCCAGAGTAAATGGATCCATGTCTCTTATATAGCGAGGTATATCCCTCGCCACTGCACCAAAACCGCCATAAAAAAAGCTAGACTACGGTTTGCAAATGGACATGGGGACAAAGATCGTACTTTTTGGAGAAATGTCCTCTGGTCTGATGAAACAAAAATAGAACTGTTTGACCATAATGACCCCCTTTGATGCCATGGAAACCATAAGCATTACCATACATCTGAGGAGTTCTCAGACAGAATTTAAAACCCTCTGGTTTCTGGGAAATTGGCATTTTACACAGAAAGGGGTGGTCTGAATGTAACTCCTGAAAGGTAATGTAATAATAATAATAATCTGGGGAAAGGTGAGGTTGATCTGAATGAAACTCCTGAAAGGTAATGTAATAATAATAATAATCTGGGGAAAGGGGAGGTTGATCTAAATGGAACTCCTGAAAGGTAATGTAATAATAATAATCTGGGGAAAGGGGAGGTTGATCTGAAGGTAATGTAATATATAATAATCTGGGAAGGGAGTTGATCTGAATGGGCAATCTGGGATCCCAATAAAGAGGAGCAGTGGTGAGATCCTTCAGGTCATTTAACTTGACCTCTGTGGTCATGTGACATCTGGTGGGAGGAGATACTGCTGTTTCACACAATCTCCTCACCAAGGCCGTCAGGCATGAGAACGGAACACAATCTCCTCAGCAAGGTCATCAGGCATGAGAACGGACCACAATCTCCTCACCAAGGTCATCAGCGCATGAGAACGGACCACAATCTCCTCAGCAAGGCCGTCAGGCATGAGAACAGACCACAATCTCCTCACCAAGGTCGTCAGGCATGAGAACAGACCACAATCTCCTCACCAAGGCGTCAGGCATGAGAACGGAACCAAATCTCCTCACCAAGGCCGTCAGGCATGAGAACAGACCACAATCTCCTCAGCAAGGCCGTCAGGCATGAGAACGGAACACAATCTCCTCACCAAGGTCATTAGACATGAGAACAGAACACAATCTCCTCACCAAGGCCGTCAGGCATGAGAACAGAAACACAATCTCCTCACCAAGGCCGTCAGGCATGAGAACAGAACACAATCTCCTCACCAAGGCCGTCGGGCATGAGAACGGAACACATCTCCTCACCAAGGTCATTAGACATGAGAACAGAGCTATACAGTACTTCATCATAGTGTCATCCAACAGGGACTGCAGCTGGTGGTGACGCGGGGGTCTTCGTGGGACGGGACATCACTGCATTATTATGGGAGAGCACCTGCAACAGATGCAATAGAGGTATCATTGCCATATTTGGTCCAGATAATACTGAACTTTGGAATTGTGTTACATAAATTCAACAAAATGAGTTAATTTGACAAAAAAAGACAAATCAGTTGAAATCACACTGTGAATGTATAGACTTTTAGAATTGCATTGTGGGCATTCTTATATTTCACTGCACAGCCTTGACTATGGGATTGTGGATCAATGAAATGGGGTATCAGCCCACGCAGTAACAACCCAGAACACAACTATGTATAGTTTACACAACTATTAGCCTCGTAGGTCTTATTGCAGGACTTTGACTGTGGGAAATCAACTCAGTTGTGAACATTTCATGGACCTCAGATCCATAGACAAGGCTGTACAATGTTCTATGAAGTCTAATACATCCACAGTGCGATTTCAACTGATTACATTTTTGGGGGGGGGAGTAAATTAACAAATGATTGTCTTTTGTTGTATTTATACAACATTCCAAACATGATCTGGTCAATATGGAGTGATTCCACGATATGAATCTGTTTGCTTCAGTTTCAAATGTGGCACTTTTATTTTGAAGGCAAACCACAAACTCTACTATTGTGCAAAAGCAAGCAATCGAGCAAAGCCCTGTGACATTGATCAACCAATGGTGTGTTAGATACCACACACAGACAGACATTGGCTTGACACCCCCTCATTATCATATTGGAGGAAGAAATACATAAATAAGATGAATAACATTTATTGGAGATTGAAGAATTAGATAATAGATAATTACGGCAGGTTTTGTCCTCGTGATTCACAAATGGATTATTTTTGATTCACATGATTCGATTCACCAGAATCCTAACTAATACAATGGCGAAGTGAATCATTTGTTTGCAACAACAACAGAAAAACAGTTTAAATGAATCGTCCAAAAAAAGTTTAGAAACTTTGCATGGCCTTAACTCGCAAGTGTCGGTGGAAAGTTTTTGGCACATGACGAAACCATGAATAAATGCTAACAGCTAAACAGTTAACTAGCATGAATAAATGCTAACAGCTAAACAGTTAACGAGCATGAATAAATGCTAACAGCTAAACAGTTAACTAGCATGAATAAATGCTAACAGCTAAACTGTTAACTAGCATGAATAAATGCTAACAGCTAAACAGTTAACCAGATAGATAACTAGCATGAATAAATGCTAACAGCTAAACAGTTAACTAGCATGAATAAATGCTAACAGCTAAACAGTTAACCAGATAGATAACTAGCATGAATAAATGCTAACAGCTAAACAGTTAACCAGATAGAAAACTAGCATGAATAAATGCTAACAGCTAAAGAGTTAACCAGATAGCATTTATTCATGCTAGTTATCTAAAAGCTAAATTGATAACTAGCCAGGTTACAATATATGTTTTAAATTGGCTACCTAGTTAGTCTGTTCTCTCATATTCTATAGGCCAACCTGCTGCTGCAATGTGCTACTGTCTCGCTCCCCTTGAGGGCCACTCCACAGTGCAATGTGCAGGTGATGCGGTCACACAGCATTAAAGAATTCTGATCCTGGTTGATATGGTGATTTGTATGTGATTAATAAAATATTTACAAACTATGCCTAAATAAATGGCTAACAGAAGTTATTAAATTAATTTCCATTGACTTTTTTAAAAAAAATCAATTTGATCCTTTTCCAAAACTTTACCAGGCCTGGAAAACACAACAACACAACAACAACACCAAATCCATGACTTTTCCCCAGATTTTCATGACCGAACGAACACAGAAAAAAAAGTGTGGGAGCACTGTGTGTGTTATGAGATGTGAAAAATCTCTTTCCACACTGGGAGCAGTGGTAAGGCATCTCCCCGGTGTTTGTTCCCTCGTGGTCTTACAGGTTCCCTAACTAGGTAAATACCTTTCCACACTGGGAGGAAAATATATTTATCTTGTGTATTGTCTGTATTGAGTTTATTTCATCGAGGACCACGTTGGAAACAAGTCATTTTCACTTTAACGCGTTATCCCCTGGGTTGTCCTCGTACTCAGTGCATTTTCCCCCCCAATAAATTAATCAATAGTTGTTAATGGATGCATTTTCAGGTGTACAAACCGTTTTTTTCACACTGGGAGCATTGGAAATGCTGATGTCCTGTGTGTACTCTTATGTGTTTTTAGTGTGCTTAACCTGGTAAAACCCTTTTCACACTGAGAGCATTGGAACGGTTTTTCTCCTGTGTGTGTTGTCGTGTGATCTTTCAGATGTGATGACTGGATGAATCTCTTTCCACACTGAGAGCATTGAAACGGCCTCTGCTTCTCTACTAAGTGGATTCTTTCATGTGATTTCAGGTCCCTTAATGTGGAAAAAGAATTTTGACACTGGGAGCAGTGATATAGCTTCTCTCCAGTGTGTGTCCTCTCATGCGTTTTCATGGACCCTAACTGGGTAAAAGTCTTTTCACACAGGGAGCAGTGGAAATGCTTCTCTCTTGTATGTGTCCTCTCGTGTTTTTTCAGGGCCCCTAACTGGGTAAAACTCTTTCTACACAGGGAGCAGTGGAAATTCTTCTCTCCAGTGTGTGTTCTCTCATGTGTTTTCAGGGCCCCTAACTGGGTAAAACTCTTTCCACACAGGGAGCAGTGAAAAGGCTTCTCTCCTGTGTGTATTCGCTCATGTGTTTTCAGGGACCCTATCCGGGTAAAACTCTTTCCACACAGGGTGCAGTGGAAATGCTTCTCTCCTGTGTGTGTCCTCTCATGTGTTTTCACGGCAACTAACTGGGTAAAACTCTTTCCACACAGGGAGCAGTGGAAAGGCTTCTCTCCTGTGTGTATTCTCTCATGCATTTTCAGATTCCCTAACTGAGTAAAACTCTTTCCACACTGTGAGCAGTGGAAAGGCTTTTCTCCTGTGTGTACTCTTTCATGAACTTTTAGGCTCCTTAAATTAATAAAACTCTTTCCACAATGGGAGCAGTGGTGTGGTCTCGCTGGTTTGGCCATNTGAAAGGTAATGTAATAATAATAATAATCTGGGGAAAGGGGAGGTTGATCTGAATGGCAATCTAGATCACCGATAAAGGAGGAGACAGTGGCGAGATCCTTCAGGTCATTTAACTTGACCTCTGTTGTCATGTGACCATCTGGTGGGGAGGAGATTGTGTGAAACAGCACTATCTCCTCACCAAGGTCATCAGGCATGAGAACGGACCACAATCTCCTCACCAAGGTCATCAGACATGAGAACGGACCACAATCACCTCACCAAGGCCGTCAGGCATGAGAACAGAACACAATCTCCTCACCAAGGCCGTCAGGCATGAGAACGGAACACAATCTCCTCACCAAGGTCATCAGACATGAGAACGGACCACAATCTCCTCACCAAGGCCGTCAGACATGAGAACGGACCACAATCTCCTCACCAAGGCCGCCAGGCATGAGAACGGAACACAATCTCCTCAGCAAGGCCGTCAGACATGAGAACAGAACACAATCTCCTCAGCAAGGCCGTCAGTTTTAGAATTGCATTGTGGGCATTCTTATATTTCACTGCACAGCCTTGACTATGGGATTGTGGATCAATGAAATGGAGTATCAGCCTACGCAGTGACAACCACAGAACACAACCTCCCCAGTCAGTCCATTGTGCATATTGGACATTCATATAGCCATGTACAGCCTTACCTATGGAATTGGGAAGTGATTTCCCATAGTCAAAGTAATGCAATAAGAGCTACGATGCTAATATTTGTGTAAACTCTAAACATTTAATGGACCTAAGATCCATAGGTATCAGCCTACTCAGTGACAACCACAGAACACAACTATGTATAGTTTACACAACTATTAGCCTCGTATCTCTTATTGCAGGACTTTGACTATGGGAAATCAACTCAGTTGTGAACATTTCATGGACCTCAGATCCATAGGCAAGGCTGTACAATGTTCTATGAAGTCTAATACATCCACAGTGCGATTTCAAAACTGAAATTAATTTTTTGGGGGGGGGGTAAATTAACAAATGATTGTCTTTGTTGTATTTATACAACATTCCAAACATGATCTAGTCCAAATATGGTTTGATTCCACGATATGAATCTGTTTGCTTCAGTTTCAAAATGTGGACTTTTTATTTTGAAGGCAAACCACAAACTCTACTATTGTGCAAAAGCAAGCAATCGAGCAAAGCCTGTGACATTGATCAACCAATGTGTGTTAATACCACACACAGACAGACATTGGCTTGACACCACTCATTATCATATTGGAGGAAGAAATACATACAGAATATATAAGATGAATAACATTTATTGAGATTGAAGAATTAGATAATAGATCATTACGGCAGGTTTTTCCTCGTGATTCACAAATGGATTATTTTGATTCACATGATCGATTCACCAGAATCCTAAACTAATACAATGGCGAAGTGAATCATTTGTTTGCTACAACAACAACAAAAAACTGTTTAAGATAATGTCAAAAAAAGTTTATAAACTTTGCATGGCCTTAACTCGCAAGTGTCGGTGAAAGTTTTTGGACATGACGAAACCATGAATAAATGCTAACAGGTAAACAGTTAACTAGCATGAATAAATGCTAACACCTAACAGTTAACTAGCATGAATAAATCTAACAGCTAAACAGTTAACCAGATAGATAATACATGAATAAATGCTAACAGCTAAACAGTTAACTAGCATGAATAAATGCTAACAGCTAAAGACAGTTACAGATAGATAACTAGCATGAATAAATGCTAACAGCTAAACAGTTAACTAGCATGAATAAATGCTAACAGCTAAAACAGTTAACCAGATAGATAACTAGCATGAATAAATCAACAGCTAAACAGTTAACTAGCATGAATAATCTAACACCAAACAAGTTAACTAGCATGAAAAATGCTAACAAGCTAAACAGTTAACAGATAGATAACTAGCATGAATAATGCTAACAGCTAAAACAGTAACTAGCATGAATAAATGCTAACAGCTAAACAGTTAACCAGATAGAAAACTAGCATGAATAATGCTAACAGCTAAAAAGTTACCAGATAGCATTTATTCATGCTAGTTATCTAAAGCTAAATTGATAACTAGCCAGTTACAATATATGTTTTGAATTGGCTACCTAGTTAGTCGTTCTCTCATATTCTATAGGCCAACCTGCTGCTGCAACATGCTACTGTCTCTCTCCCCTTGAGCGGCCACTCCACAGTGCAACGTGCAGTGATGCGGTTACACGGCATTAAAGCATTCTGATCCTGGTTGATATGTGATTTGTATGTGATTAATAAAAATATAACAAACTATGCCTAAATAAATGGCTAACATAAGTTATTAAATTAATTTCCATTTCTTTTGAAAATTTCAGATTTGATCCTTTCCAAAACTTTCCCAGGCCTGGAAAACACAAAACAAATCAATGACTTTTCCCCAGATTTTCATGACCGAACGAACCCAGAAAAACACCTTCCAGTCCCCCCAAAAAGTGTGGAGCACTGTGTGTGTTATGAGATGTGAAAAAAACTCTTTCCACACTGGGAGCAGTGGTAAGGCATCTCCCCGGTGTTTGTTCCCTCGTGGTCTTACAGGTTCCCAACTAGGTAAATACCTTTACACACTGGAGGAAAGATATATTTATCTTGTTGTCTTGTGGTATTGAGTTTATTTCAACGAGACCACGTTGAACAAGTCATTCCCTTTAACGCGTTATCCCTGGGTTGTACTCGTACTCAGTGCAATCCCCCCAATAAATTCATCAATAGTGTTTAATGGATATATTTTCAGGTGTACAAACCGTTTTTTTTCACACTGGAGCATTGGAAATGCTGATCTCCTGTGTGTACTCTTATGGTTTTTAGTGTGCTTAACCTGAAAACCCTTTTCACACTGAGAGCATTGGAAAGTTTTTCCCTGTGTGTTGTTTGTCTTACTTGATCGTTCAGAATGTGATGACTGGATGAATCTCTTTCCACACTGAGAGCATTGGAACGGCCTCTGCCTCTCTACTAAGTGGGTTCTTTCATGTGATTTCAGGTCCCTTAATGTGGAAAAAGTATTTTGACACTGGGAGCAGTGATATAGCTTCTCTCCAGTGTGTGTCCTCTCATGCGTTTTCATGGACCCTAACTGGGTAAAWGTCTTTTCACACAGGGAGCAGTGGAAATGCTTCTCTCTTGTATGTGTCCTCTCGTGTTTTTTCAGGGCCCCTAACTGGGTAAAACTCTTTCTACACAGGGAGCAGTGGAAATTCTTCTCTCCAGTGTGTGTTCTCTCATGTGTTTTCAGGGCCCCTAACTGGGTAAAACTCTTTCCACACAGGGAGCAGTGAAAAGGCTTCTCTCCTGTGTGTATTCGCTCATGTGTTTTCACGGCAACTAACTGGGTAAAACTCTTTCCACACAGGGAGCAGTGGAAATGCTTCTCTCCTGTGTGTATTCTCTCATGCATTTTCAGATTCCCTAACTGAGTAAAACTCTTTCCACACTGTGAGCAGTGGAAAGGCTTTTCTCCTGTGTGTACTCTTTCATGAACTTTTAGGCTCCTTAAATTAATAAAACTCTTTCCACAATGGGAGCAGTGGTGTGGTCTCGCTGGTTTGGCCATCTTTGGGTCTGGTTGCCCTGAAGTACTCTGTCCGCTGTCCGAGTGAGAGTCTGGTCTTGCTCCTGCCAAAGACAAAAAGTATTTTGTTTAGTACTAAACATGGATGTTTTGTGACTATACAGTGTTTGTTTAAAATTACAAGCTTATATTTGRGGTTCTGAGATGTATACTACGACACTAGAGAGATCTAGTCAGGGTTTTCTAAAGCTAGCCAGCTTCAGTTAGCTTCACATTCCAGCTCAGGCTTCATCCCATATTACAAAAGGTGAATATTGATCCTGCAGCTGCCATGCACAACGACCATAACACAAACAACTTTTAATGAATTATCTGAAAGCTGGTTAACATTTGCTGTACTCCTATTGCTGTTAATTAGCTCAACTTGTCTTTCTAAAGCCTGTTTCCAATCTCCCTCATCTCTCTAATCTACTCTTGTATTAGAGAGGTACAGGTGGTGAAACACCCCAATAAACAGAATGGATGAAGGAAGGACAACAACCTAACAACTAACTGCCAYGAGTAGTCGGCCAGTAGTCATCTTCTTGTCCTTCATTTGTTTGCCCACCACTTGTAGATCTTCTATCTCCCCCCCTGATATCCTTCAACCCTGATTTTCTTCTTCTCTCTCTGCATAAACAACTACCCGTCTACTCCAAACATGTTGCAGAGAGAACAGAGGTTTCTAGTTGTTCTTAATGATTTAATATAAAGGATCACTATGAATAATATGCAACTGTAGTTTGGAGTATTTAATCAACTTAAATCTGAAGGAAAAATAATAATTGATGCTCAGTTGATTGAATATTAGGTGATAAAACAGTTATCTCATGTGTTTCAATGCATACTGGGCTTAATAGGAGCATACTGGGCTTAATAGGAGCATACTGGGCTTAATAGGAGCATACTGGGCTTAATAGGAGCATACTGGGCTTAATAGGAGAACAGCAATGATTTATGGCATTAAAAGAAATACAGAATATCAAAATGTACTTAAAATATTTGGAAACCATTGGTCTGGGGTATAAATATACACTATATATTACAACATTACGCAAAGTTAGTATTGATCGTATTGAACATTATTTATTTATTTTTAATTTCCATTTTGTATAGTGTGCTTTTGTGCTACTGTACCCTTTAAGCCCACCTGAGATACATGTCTAATCTACACACAATACCCCACAATGACAAAGCAAAAACAGGTTTTTAGAAATTATTGTAAATGTATTTTTAAAAATACAAAAAAATACAGAAATACCGTATTTATATAAGTATTCAGACCCTTTGCTATGAGACTTGATATTGAGCTCAGGAGCATCCTGTTTACATTGATCATCCTTGAGATGTTTCTACAACTTGATTGGAGTCCACCTGTGGTAAATTCAATTGATTGGACGTGATTTGGAAAGACACACACCTGTCTGTATAAGGTCCCACAGTTGACAGTGCATGTCAGAGCAAAAGCTGATGCATGAGGTCGAAGGAATTGTCCGTAGAGCTCAGAGACAAGATTGTGTCAAAGCACAGATCTATGGAAGGGTACCAAAACATTTCTTCATTCTAAAATGGAAGAGGTTTAGAACCACAAAGACTCTTCCTAGAGCTGGCCACACTGAGGAATCAGGGGAGAAGGGCCTTGATCAGGGAGGTGACCAAGAACCCAATGGTTATTCTGGCATGGGATGGGAGAACCTTCCAGAAGGACAACCATCTCTGCAGCACTCCACCGATGAGGCCTTTATGGTAGAGTGGCCAGATGGAAGCCACTCCTCAGTAAAAGGCACATGACAGCCCGCTAGGAGTTTGCCAAAAGGTACCCAAAGACTCTCAGACCATGAGAAACAAGATTATCTGGTATGATGAAACCAAGATTGAACTCTTTGGCCTGAATGCCAAGCATCACATCTGGAGGAAACCTGGCACCATCCCTATGGTGAAGCATGGTGGTGGAAGCATCATGCTGTGGGGATGTTTTTCAGTAGCAGGGACTGGGAGACTGGTCAGCATCAAGGTAAAGATGAACGGAGCAAAGTACAGAGAGATCCTTGATGAAAACCTGCTCCAGAGCTCTCAGGATCTCAGACTAGGGATGAAGGTTCACCTTCCAATAGGACAATGACCCTAAGCACACAGCCAATACAACGCAGGAGTGGCTTCGGAACAAGTCTCTGAACTTGAGCCCGATCTCTGAAGAGACCTGAAAATAGCTGTGCAGCAACGCTCCCCATCCAACCTGACAGAGCTTGAGAGGATCTGCAGAGAAGAATGGGAGAAACTCCCCAAATACAGGTGTGCCAAGCTCGCCTTTGTAGGTCTACCAAGAAGACTCGAGGCTGTAATCGCCTGCAAACGGGCTTCAACAAAGTTACCTGAGGAATCAGAAAAGGGTCTGATACCTCACTTGATGTAAATGTCGCCTATTTCCCTTTTATTTTTTTATATAATCTCATTATCCCTTAAAATATTAATATATTTAACACGTAGTTTTTGTCTTTGTCCTCTTATTGGGTAATACTGTTATGTGTGTGTATAGATTGTTAGAAGGACATAACAACAATCTCATTAATCATTAATATCCATTGTTTTATACAAGGCAAATGTATTATAGTTAGTTCGAAAACTAAAGTGCCTCATTGGGCTAAGGTGGGCTTAATTTCATGTGATTATAAATTGTCTCCAATAATCAATTAGCATAGGGCTCAAAGCTAATATTATATATCATATCATAAGAATGCAAAATAAAATACCCAACCTTGTACCTCGTAAATTACCTCGGGCAGGATTGCCCTTAAGACAATTTCCTACAGCACTGACGCAGTTGATAACGCTTATTAAACTATAGTGATTATAGTGACACTTCAGAACTGAATACAGCTAGTTACGCTAAAACCGGAGGACACTGATTTACTTGGGAAAAGAAGTTGTGGCCAGGCTAAAAGTTAATATGTGTGCCCTGTTTTTAAGACAATTTACTCACTGTGTGCTAATACAATCCAATGCTACAAGACCTCCACGTTACAGCTACTCAGAACTACTGCTCTGCATCTCCCCATAATTGGGCCTCACATGGAATGAAACACAAGGTTACACAATCGCTCTACACAGGATTCCCC
>NW_019945525.1:22932-43820 GCF_002910315.2 Salvelinus sp. IW2-2015 | reverse complement strand
GCTAAATGTGTTGGTCCCAACAAGATGACAAAACGTAAATGTGTTGGTCCCACAAGAATGACAAAACGTAAATGTGTTGGTCCACAAGACCAAGTAAATGTGTTGGTCCCACAAGATGACAAAACGTAAATGTGTTGGTCCAACAAGATGACAAAACGTAAAATGTGTTGTCCCACAAGATTGACAAAAACGTAAATGTGTTGGTCCCACAAGATGAAAAACGTAAATTGTTGGTCCACAAATGAAAAAAGTAATGTGTTGGTCCCACAAGATGACAAAACGTAAATGTGTTGGTCCCACAAGATGACAAACGTAAATGTGTTGGTCCCCACACGACGTAAATGTGTTGGTCCCACAAGACGTAAATATGTTGCCAACAACTGACAACGTAAATGTGTTGGTCCCACAAGATGACAAAACGTAAATTGTGTTGGTCCCACAAGATGACAAAACAGTATAATGTGTTGGTCCCACAAAGATGACACAAAACGTAATGTGTTTGGTCCCACAAGATGACAAAACGTAAATGGTTGGTCCCACAAAGATGACAAACTAAATGTGTTGGTCCACAAGATGAACAAACGTAAATGTGTTGGTCCCCAAGATGACAAAACGTAAATGTTGTTGGTCCCCACAAGACGTAAAATGTGTTGGTCCCACACAAACGTAAATTGTGTTTGGTCCCACAAGATGACAAAAACGTAAATGGTGTTGGGTCCCACAAGACTGACAAAACGTAAATGTGTTGTGTCCCACAAAGATGACAAAACGTAAATGTGTTTGGTCCCACAAGATGACAAACGTAAATGTGGTTGGTCCCACAAGATGACAAACACGTAAACGTGTTGGTCCCACAAGATGAAAAAACGTAAATGTGTTGGTCCCACAAGATGACAAGACGTAATGTGTTGGTCCCACAAGATGACAAGACAGCTTGATTGCACCACAACACAACATTCAATTACAATGGCAAAGAATAAGGTGCCTTCTAAACCAGTATAGACCAAATAGTGGTTTCATCTGGTGTACTAGACGACAGACACGGTCCAGATATACAAGGGCCTGATGTCTAGGTAGTCTCAGACACGGTCCAGATATAACAAGGCCTGATGTCTAGGTAGTCTCAGACACGGTCCAGATATAACAAGGGCCTGATGTCAAGGTAGTCTCAGACACAGTCCAGATATAACAAAGGGCCTGATGTCTAGGTAGTCTCAGACACAGTCCAGATATAACAAGGGCTGATGTCTAGGTAGTCTCAGACACAGTCCAGATATAACAAGGGCCTGATGTCTAGGTAGTCTCAGACAGTCCAGATAACAAGGGCCTAGATGTCTAGGTAGTCCAGGTTATATGTGTTTTTAGTAAGCCAGTGTCTACAGTCCAGGTTAGTATGTGTTCTAGAAGCCAGTGTCTAACAGTCCAGGTTAGTATGTGTTCTGAAAGCCGTGTCTACAGTCCAGGGTTAGTATGTGTTTCTAGAAGCCCAGTGTCTACAGTCCCAGGGTTAGTATGTGTTCTAGAAGCCAGTGTCTAATAGTCCAGGGTTAGTATGTGTTCTAGAAGCCAGTGTCTACAGTCCAGGGTTAGTATGTGTTTAGAACGCCAGTGTCTACAGTCCAGGTTAGTATGTGTTCTAGAAGCCAGTGTCTATAGTCCAGGGTTAATATGTGTTCTAGAAAGCACATGTCTACAGTCCAGGGTTAGTATGTGTTTAGAAGCCAGTGTCTATAGTCAGGGTTAATATGTGTTCTAGAAGCCAGTGTCTACAGTCCAGGGTTAGTATTGTGTTCTAGAAGCCAGTGTCTATAGTCCAGGGTTAGTATTGTGCTAGAAAGCAGTGTCTACAGTCCAGGGTTATATGTGTTCTAGAAGCCAGTGGCTACAGTCCAGGTTAGTATGTGTTCTAGAAGCCAGTGTCTATAGTCCAGGGTTAATATGTGTTCTAGAAGCCAGTGTCTATAGTCAGGGTTAATATGTGGTTCTAGAAGCCAGTGTCTACAGTCCAGGGTTAGTATGTGTTCTAGAAGCCAGTGTCTACAGTCCAGGTTAGTATGTGTTCTAGAAGCCAGTGTCTATAGTCCAGGTGTAATATGTGTTCAGAAGCCGTGTCTACAGTCCAGGGTTAATATGTTGTTCTAGAAGCGAGTGTCTACAGTGTTTTGTCATCTTGTGGGACCAACACATTTACGTTTTGTCATCTTGTGGGACCAACACATTTATGTTTTGTCATCTTGTGGGACCAACACATTTACGTTTTGTCATCTTGTTGGACCAACACATTTATTTTACCTGTTATTTAACCTGGTATTGTCATGTTTGTGCCTACATGTAAACCTGAACAAATCACTGACATCTATACAGTCAATGTAGAACACTGGAAATCAGCTATTACTATTCTGGATGTGTCTGTCTGTACAAGATGTGTGGAATAGCAATAGTCGCCAAAATAGAAATGTGAATTAATGTCATTGTGATTTAAAGATGCAATATAAAGTAATGTCATAAATAAAAACATTTGAAAGTTCTACTCAGATTATCAGATTTTATTTTAAATATAAATACAACTGCGTTTTGAATAATGTATGTTAACAATTGTTAATAAATAAGTATGCGTATGTTATAATGAAAGATGGAACACTGAKGTCGAGGTTTAGCTGGTGCTGTATCATTGTTGATCACTAAGAGATCACACCCCCCTCAGAGAGAGGGYCACAGCTGCATGTGAGCTCTCACCATTTTCAATGTTGTTGTTTTTTACAAAAGGGTAGATTTGGAGTTGGATAAACTTGGATTTTTCAGCAGGGACATATGCAGGATGCTAKCCTCCACAGCATGGCCTTTCGCTCCAGATCAAAACTCCAAACTTACAACCTAATTTTGACCAGAATTAACCAGAGYGATTACTGCTTCCTAAGGTTTTCTTTTTCCTAGCTATATGGAGGGTGCTCTAGCCAACAAACAGCAGAGACCTGAGGACACCATCCAACCTGGAACTGAGGGAGAGGTGTTTGGTCTGATGCTATTTTGAAAGCCAAGAAGAAAAACAAAAACAAAAAATAAATGAAAAATAAAGTACACTACAATGATATATTTTCTTTTATGGGGACTGAATGCTGAGTTGAGGCTCCCATGCTTGGGACTGAATGCTGAGTTGAGGCTCCCATGCTTGGGACTGAATGCTGAGTTAAGGCTCCCAGGCTTGGGACTGAATGCTGAGTGAAGGCTCCAGGCTTGGGGACTGATGCTGAGTTGAGGCTCCCATGCTTGGGACTGAATGCTGAGTTGAGGCTCCCATGCTTGGACTGAATGCTGAGTTAAGGCTCCCAGGCTTGGACTGAATGCTGAGTTAAGGCTCCCAGGCTTGGGACTGGAATGCTGAGTTGAGGCTCCCAGGCTTGGGACTGAATGCTGAGTTGAGGCTCCCAGGCTTGGGACTGAATGCTAAGTTAAGGCTCATGCTTGGGACTGAATGCTGAGTTAAGGCTCCCAGGCTGGGACTGAATGCTGAGTTAGGCTCCCAGGCTTGGACTGAATGCTGATAAGGCTCCCATGCTTGGGACTGAATGCTGAGTTAAGGCTCCCAGGCTTGGGACTGAATCCTGAGTTAAGGCTCCCAGGCTTGGGACTGAATGCTGAGTTGAGGCTTCCCAGGCTTGGGACTGATGGCTGAGTTGAGGCTCCCAGGCTTGGACAGACCAGATACACATTCAGCACTGAGGTGTGAAGGAAAAGGTGTCGAGACCTTTGGGCCCAACAAGTGACTGGAGTCTCTTGTCAATAATCAACTGACTGGCTTTCTTGATGTCTATAGTATTCTCTCGGGTATGCAATCTGGTTTCCGCTCAGGTTAGGGATGTGTCACTGCAACCTTAAAGGTCCTCAATGATGTCACCATTGCCCTTGATTCTAAGCAATYTTGTGCTGCTATTTTTATTGACTTGGCCAAAGCTTTTGATACGGTAGACCAATCCATTCTTGTGGGCCGGTTAAGYAGTATTGGTGTCTCTGAGGAGTCTTTGGCCTGGTTGCACACTGCACTCTTTGAGACAAGTAGTTAGCAAAAGTCKAAAAATCTGCTGTCTCAGCCACTGCCTGTCACCAAGGGAGTACCCCAAGGCTCGATCCTAAGCCCCACGCTCTTCTCAATTTACACCAACAACATAGRTCAGGCAGTAGGAAGCTCTCTCATCCATTTATATGCAGATGATACAGTCTTATACTCAGCAGGCCCCTCCCCAGATTTTGTGTTAAAAAGCTTTCTTAGTGTCCAACAAGCTTTCTCTACCCTTAACCTTGTTCTGAACACCTCCAAAACAAAGGTCATGTGGTTTGGTAAGAAGAACACCCCTCTCCCCACAGGTGTGATTACTACCTCTGAGGGTTTAGAGCTTGAGGTAGTCACCTCATACAAGTACTTGGGAGTATGGCTAGACAGTACACTGTCCTTCTCTCAGCACATATCAAAGCTGCAGGCTAAAGTTAAATCTAGACTTGGTTTCCTCATTCGTAATCGCTCCTCTTTCAGGCCAGCTGCCAAACTAACCCTGATTCAGATGACCATCCTACCCATGCTAGATTACGGYGACATAATTTATAGATTGGCAGGTAAAGGTGCTCTCGAGTGGCTACATGTGCTTTACCATTCGGCCATCAGATTTACCACCAATGCTCCTTACAGGACACATCACTGCACTCCTCTGTAAACTGGTCATCTCTGTATACCCGTCGCAAGACCCACTGGTTGATGCTAGTTTATAAAACCCTCTTAGACCTCACTCCCCCCTCACTCCCCCCTATCTGAGATATCTACTGCAGCCCTCATCCTCCACATACAACACCCGTTCTGCCAGTCACATTCTGTTAAAGGTCCCCAGTTCATCGCTCCAGTGCCTTTCCGTTCACCTTCGCACCCCTGGGCCAGACTACACTCAATCATAGGACCTACTGAAGAGATGAGTCTTCAGTAAAGACMTAAAGGTCGAGACCGAGTCTGCGTCTCTCACATGGGTAGGCAGGTCATTCCATAAAAATMGAGATCTATAGCTCTATTGGAGAAAGCCCTGCCTCCAGCTGTTTGCTTAGAAATTCTAGGGACAATTACGAGGCCTGCGTCTTGTGACCGTAGCGTACGTGTAGGTATGTACAGCAGGACCAAATCGGAAAGATAGTTAGGAGCAAGCCCATGTAATGCTTTGTAGGTTAGCAGTAAAAATCAGCCCTTGCCTTAACAGGAAGCCAGTGTAGGGAGGCTAGCACTGGAGTAATATAATCAAAGTTTTTGGTTCTAGTCAAGATTCTAGCAGCGTGTTTAGCACTAACTGAAGTGACAAAAGCCTGGATTAGCATGTATAAGTTTCCGATTTTTTAAATGTCACGAAGATGGAAAAAAGCTGTCCTTGTAATATTCTTGATATGTTTGTCAAAAGAGAGATCAGGGTCCAGAGTAACACCGAGGTCTTTCAGTTTTATTTGAGACGACTGTGCAACCATCAAGATGAATTATCAGATCCACCACCCTGCTTCCCTCTACACTCAACTCATTCTCGGCTGGCACCGCAATTGATTCACCCTCACTCTGGTCATATTCAACTTCCTTTTCTAGCTCTTCCAGAAGTCCTGTGCAATCCTCCATTCCATARTCACTCAGGATGTATTTCCCTTTTCTTCTGTTTCCCTTGTCCGCTATCTTCTCCTTCACCAGGTCTTCAAGAAGGCTTCAACAATCCCCTGCTTCCAGTGGCCGTCATTGTTTTAGCAAAAAAAATTAGGGGGGAGAGCTTGCCTGTTTTGCATGTTATTTTGGCATTAATACATGTCACATATCAGTATCAATGTAAAAAAAAAAAAAAAGTATGAGTTTATAAAGCCGCTTACAAACATGGTCTCTTTTTTGTTTTCTTGAGTAAAGCAGCTCCAACATGCAGCTGATTCAGCCTTGCTTAGTGCTTTCTGTGGTGGTGGGGCGAGCCAGCAGACAATAGGAACATTGCGCCGTGATTGGCTCAGTGTTCTGTCACTCATGGGGACTCTACGTCATTGTCAAGTCTAAGGGTAGAGCAAAAAAATTCAAGCCCCTTGGGTGCTGCCATAGAGTTACATAAGTGCCCATCCAAGAAGGCTCAAGGTCATTGGCCACAGACAAAAGGACGTCAAATCACGTTATATCTACCGTAGCTTTGATTGGACTGATCATGTCAACATAGTACTTTCAAAATCTTAGCTAGCAGTCATCATCATGAATCACGTCGCCAAGCTACTGGCATGTCCTTTTCAATCCTTGTCATATGAAGAGAAATAATGAAGAGAAACTATAGATAAAACGAATCGGTGCTCATCGGCCATTGGACATAAACATTACACAACAAGGTGGAAATCGCAAATTCAACAATGAGCGGTTTGGAAGGAATCGGTGACAGTGGCTTTATGGTTCCTAATTTGGGATTAAGGGCCTCTTGTACAAGTTATAAATGATAAACATTCAACATTGGCCATGCTGTCAATGAAACATGATTTGTGCCGCGCTCAAAACAACTGTTAACTCAGAACTGAGAACTTGACTTCAGTGAGTTCAAGACAACTGGGAAGTCGGGAATAAACGAGCTCCGACTGGGAAAAATACATTTTGAACGGTCATCCAACTCGGAATTGTAAAATCCAGCCTCTTTCTAGAGCTACGACCTGAAGATCAATGACGTCATCATTCGACCTTGTTTTTTCCCCTGAGTTCCCAGTTGTTTTGAAAGCACCATAAATCCAGAGAATGCCAGACTTTAATGACAAAATTTTGCCCACGAAGGACCACTGCGCCACCTTCCTTTTCAAGTGAGCACAGCACAACAAGGTGAGTCCAAACATGTATTGTATGCTGCTGCATAAATGARGTAATATGCCAGGGAGATATGTATACTGTAGCTAAGCAAGTAATACTAAGTGTATGTTGTGTAGTAGCCCATGTGCCTCACCCTAATAATTTGGTCTATTTTCACCTCTTAATTTCACCTACTGTTCTGACTTGGTGTTGCACATGTAGCCTATAACCTGTTTTAGAGAAATGTCAACATAGAATATTGAATGTTGTAAGAGCTTTCATTGTCTGCTTATATGCCCCCTTTGTTTATCCTACGGTTCTGACTTGGTGTACAGGGAGAATACTGTAAGAACGGCCCATGTTCTGAATTCTGTCGCTGTACGTTTCAAAAGTGCTAAACAAATAGTTATATTGTCTATGTCCGTCTAATGTCTTTATCAAAATTACAGATTGCCTCTTATCTACTTGTCGTCCCCTCATGCCATAGTTTGTACATCTCAATTGTCATTAGAAACCACATTTATTTAAGCAAGTCAGCCATATCAGCTATGTTTTTTTTYTTTTTTTTATTAAAATCAAATCAAATGTATTTATATAGCCCTTCTTACATCAGCTGATATCTCGAAGTGCTGTACAGAAACCCAGCCTAAAACCACAAACAGCAAGCAATGCAGGTGTAGAAGCACGGCAGTAAATTAGTCTGAATTAACTGTTTCACTGCCAGACAAGGCTCCGCTGATAGCCAGGTGTAGTAATGGTAAGATGTTGGGACTGCTATTGGGACAGCTTTATACAGGCCCTAACAGCTTGTGGGCACCGTTTGTCACCGTTATAGTGCAATTCATGTATTGTTTAGTGTTGTGCCGTGGTTTTGCTGGCATGCATCCCACTTATTTAAGTTTTTGTCCCACCAAGACTGATATGCTAAAATCGCCACTGCCCGCTTCATATTTATTCATAATATGTTCCAGTTTCTTCCTTTTTCCCTTGTCCGCCATCTTCAACCCATCCGCAGTCCTCTCCCAGGCAAACCTTGCTGTGGATTAGTGTTTTCATCGCAGTTCCATATCTACACGGGATTGGCCAGGACAGCGGTGGAGGGGCGGGGTTAGTGGTATTCTGGAATACAGTTTACGACGCCCATCTGGACTCCCACACCCAGGGTTGCCATATTCGCAGTTTTCTGCCAAATTGGGCAACTTTGAAAACGATGTTGCGGTTGAAAATGTATTGTTAAACGGGCTGCCGGTTTTTGGGCTACTAAATTGCACAGCGGCCACCATGGCATTTCTCAGGCAGGAGCAGGTTGTTGCTGAATGAGTGGGTGGTGGGGAGGGCCGGAGGTGCTTGAGTCAGAGGAGGTCGAGCAGCGCACGACATGACAACGTTTTAGGCTATTTAACTTGTTAACTTAACGCGCAAGTGG
Source organism: Salvelinus sp. IW2-2015 (assembly GCF_002910315.2). Lineage (NCBI taxonomy): Eukaryota > Metazoa > Chordata > Actinopteri > Salmoniformes > Salmonidae > Salvelinus > Salvelinus sp. IW2-2015. Next base: position 35,583 of record NW_019945525.1, on the reverse strand, counting down.
ACYTTTTGAAATGCAGGTTATGGAGCTCCCTGTTATGAGGGAAAGTCCTCCATGAAATTGACATTAAATGTGGAGAATGATACATTTGCATCTGTTGGCCATCAAGTAGCCTATTCATTTATATTCCATAGTAGGCTACCTCTTGATTCATGGGTTGATGTTGAAATGACGATACCACTGGAGTCATTGCAAATKAATTTGTTCCACTTGTGTAGGCCACCTGGAGCTGGCAAACGCATTTAATAAATAGCTTCAGTGTGTTGTTGTTGTAACCTTGTGTTATTATGCTATTTAGGCTATTGATGGCCTTGTTTAGTTCATTAAATTGTCCGTTATCAAATCTCTGTCACAAATTGACAGTACTGTAGACTACTGTAGACTACTATAGACTACTGTAGACTATCTGATATGAGATGTAGACTACTGTAGACTATCTGATATGAGATGTAGACTACTGTAGACTACTGTAGGCTACTATAGACTACTGTAGACTACTGTAGGCTACTATAGACTACTATAGGCTACTGTAGACTACTGTAGACTACTATAGGCTACTGTAGACTACTGTAGACTACTCTAGGCTACTGTAGACTATCTGATATGAGATGTAGACTACTGTAGACTACTGTAGACCACTGTAGGCTACTGTAGACTACTCTGGACTACTGTAGACTATCTGATATGAGATGTAGACCTATCAGGGGCTATAGGCTAAATACATATAACTAAGCAAACCATGGCAAAGTTGAATTACAATCATAAACCCAGATTTTAGTATGTAGCCTATGCCTATTGAAATGAGAGGTCAATATCACAAATGAGCCATTTATAACTGTTTTTAGTCTTAACATCTGGCACATAATAATAGCACAATTGCCAGAAAATAGCCTAACATTTGTTTTTTAAAATTCGTCAAAATGTTTCTTTCTCAGAGTTTTCCTCTGTCCAACTTTCATCATTCAAACTCTCCTGTCAGATTTATCTATAGTTATGCACATGCGTAAAAATTATTTATTTACAATTATAAACTTGGTTTGAGCCATGAATGCTGATTGGACTAAAACTGTGGTATATCAGACCGTATACAATGGGTATGACAAAAAKAWWTTTTTTTTTTTTTTTTACATTGGTAAACAGCCCCCTGTGGGTTTGTGGTACATGGCCAATATACGGCTGTGTCCAGGCACTCCACGTTGTGTCATGTTAAGAACACATTTTATTTGTCACATGCACCGAATACTACAGGTGTAGACCTTACAGTGGAATGCTTACTTACAAGCCCTTAACCAACAATGCAGTTTTAAGAAAAATACCTAAAAAAAAAGAAATGTCACAAATCATTAAAGACCAGCAGTAAAAAAACAATAGGGAGGCTATATACAGGGGYTACCGGTACAGAGTCAATGTGCGGGGGCACCGGTTAGTGGAGGTAATTAAGGTAAAATATATACATGTGGGTAGAGTTATTAAAATGACTATGCATAGATAATAACAGAGTAGCAGCAGTGTGGGGTGGCCATGCAAATAGTCTGGGTAGCCATTTCATTAGATGATCAGCAGTCTTATGGCTTGGGGGTAGAAGCTGTTTAGAAGCCTCTTGGACCTAGACTTGGTGCGTTGGTACTGCTTGCCGTGTGGTAGCAGAGAGAACAGTATGACTTGGGTGGCTGTAGTCTGACAATTTTTAGGGCCTTCCTCTGACACCGCCTGGTATAGAGGTCCTGGATGACAGGAAGCTTGGCCCCAGTGATGTACTGGGCTGTACGCACTACCCTCTGTAGCGCCTTGTGGTCGGAGGCAGAGCAGTTGCCGTACCAGGCAGTGATGCAACCAGTCAGGATGCTCTCGATGGTGCAGCTGTAGAACCTTTTGAGGATCTGAGGACCCATGCGAAATCTTTTCAGTCTCCTCAGGGAGGGAATAGGTTTTGTCATGCCCTCTTCACGACTGTCTTGGTGTGTTTGGACCATGTTAGTTTGTTGGTGATGTGGACATCAAGGAACTTGAAGCTCTCAACCTGCTTCACTGCAGCCCCGTTGATGAGAATGGGGGCATGCTCTGTCCTCCTTTTCCTGTAGTCCACAATCACAAGTCTTGATCACGTTGAGGGAGAGGTTGTTGTCCTGGCACCACACTGCCAGGGCTCTGACCTCCTCCCTATATGCTGTCTCGTTGTTGTCGGTGATCAGGCCTACCACTTTTGTCATCGGCAAACTTAATGGAGTCGTGCCTGGCTGTGCAGTCATGAGTGAACAGGGAGTACAGGAGGGGACTGAGCACACACCCATGAGGTTCCCCCGTGTTGAGGATCAGCATTGCGGATGTGTTGTTACCTACCCTTACCACCTGGGTGCGGCCCGTTAAGAAGTCCAGGATCCAGTTGCAGAGGGAGGTGTTTAGTCCCAGGYTCCTTAGCTTAGTGATGAGCTTTGAGGGCACTATGGTATTGAACGTTGAGCTGTAGTCAATGAATAGCATTCTCACATAAGTGTTCCTTTTGTCCAGGTGGGAAAGGGCAGTGTGGAGTGCAATAGAGATTGCATCATCTGTGGATCTGTTGGGGCGGTATGCAAATTGGAGTGGGTCTAGGGTTTCTGGGATAATGGTGTTGATGTAAGCCATGACCAGCCTTTCAAAGCTCTTCATGGCTACAGATGTGAGTGCTACAGGTCGGTTGTCATTTAGGCAGGTTACCTTAGTGTTCTTGGGCACAGGGTCTATGGTGGTTTGCTTGAAACATGTTGGTATTACAGACTCGGACAGGGAGAGGTTGAAAATGTCAGTGAAGACACTTGCCAGTTGGTCAGCACATGCTCGCAGTGCACATCCTGATAATCCGTCTGGCCCTGCGGCCTTGTGAATGTTGACCTGTTTAAAGGTCTTACTCACATCGGCTGCGGAGAGTTTGAATCACACAGTCGTCCGGAACAGCTGATGCGCTCATGCATGTTTCAGTGTTACTTGCCTCGAAGTGAGCATAGAATAAATGTAGCTCGTCTGGTAGGCTTGTGTCACTGGGCAGCTCTCGGCTGTGCTTCCCTTTGTCATCTGTAATAGTTTGCAAGCCGACATGTGTCGGAGCCAGTGTAGTATGATTCAATCTTAGTCCTGTATTGAGGCTTTGCCTGTTTGATGGTTTGTCGGAGGACATAGCGGGATTTCTTATATGCTTCCGGGTTAGAGTCCCGCTCCTTGAAAGCGGCAGCTCTACCCTTTAGCTCAGTGCGGATGTTACCTGTAATCCATGGCTTCTGGTTGGGTTATGTACGTACAGTCACTGTGGGGACGACATCATCGATGCACTTATTGAAGAAGCCAGTGACTGATGTGGTATACTCCTCAATGCCATTGGCAGAATCCCAGAACATATTCCAGTCTGTGATAACAAAACAGTCCTGTAGCTTAGCATCTGCTTCATCTGACCACTTTTTTATTGATCTAGTCACTGATGCTTCATGCTTTAATTTTTGCTTGTAAGCAGGAATCAGGAGGATAGTATTATGTTCATATTTGCCAAATGGAGGGTGAGAGAGAGCTTTGTATGTGTCTCTGTGTGTGTGGAGTAAAGGTGGTCCAGAATTTTTTTCTCCCTCTGGTTGCACATTTGGTAAAACTGATTTAAGTTTCCCTGCATTAAAGTRCCCGGCCACTAGGAGCGCCACCTCTGGATGAGCGTTTTCCTGTTTGCTTATAGCGGTATACAGCTCATTGAGTGCGGTCTTAGTGCCAGCATCGGTCTGTGGTGGTATGTAGACAGCTACGAAAAATACAGATGAAAACTCTCTTGGTAGATAGTGTGGTCTACAGCTTATCATGCGATACTCTACCTCAGGTGAGCAGAACCTCGAGACTTCTTTAGATATCGTGCACCAGCTGTTGTTTACAAATATACATGGACCCCTTTTCTTACCAGAGGCTGCTGTTCTATCCTGTCGATACAATGTATAACCCGCCAGCTGTATGTTATTCATGTCTTTGTCCAGCCACAACTCGGTGAAACATACGATTTTACAGTTTTTAATTTCCCTTTAGTAGGATATACGCGCTTTTAGTTTGTCCAATTTATTATCCAGTGATTGTATGTTGGTCAATAGTACGGATGGCAAAGGCAGATTAGCCACTTGTCAGTGGATCCTCACATGGCACCCCATTTCTTTCCGTGATAACTCTTCCGTCTTTTTKTCCTGCGAATTATGGGGCTGTCCTCGTGCCTTATTGTTTAATCACTCCACGTTGGGTCATGTTAAGAACAGCCCTTAGCACCATGCCTTAATCAGAGCAGTCAAATTAGTTAAATCATCCACTGATAGATTATCTGATTATCTGGACAGTTTAATAAAGGCGAATTATCTTGTCTCTTGCGACATAATCAAATTAGTTTATTAACCTGTCATGTCTTAGTTCACAATGATTATTATTATGATGAAAACCACATTTTGCGTCTAACATAGTTACAAGTTACGATATTCCTTCTTAATTGGCTCGGTAACATTATGGGATAATTGTTTATTGTATAAACGTGGCAACTCCCCTCTTCCTGTTGAAAAAAATATGTTTGTTTATTTTTCAGTCCTTTTGTCCTAGATTTGTGTTGTCATTGGGATACAAATMTCATGGTCCTGGCAACCCTGCCTACATCTGCGAACAGCGTAGTGGTGTGGAGCGGACGTCTATCGAAGGGGTGTCGGATAAAATAACACTACTACTATACCTCAGTTTCGGTGGTAAATCATTTTAAGGTAAGACATATTGTCTTTGAGTGTATATGCAAACGTTTTCCACGCCGCCGGTATTTGTTTAGACAAAATAACGGATATCTGGGTGTGATGTGATTTAAAGGGAAAACATTGCCTTTTACGTTGCGTTTCTCCGCTACCATTTAATGCTGATACAATCTACTGTAAACCTTTTGTCTGATGCATTGATGCATAATGTGGCCTCCATGTTGAAAATATAGTTATGTTGTAATGGTGGGTTTTCACGGCTCCATCGTTAAAGCGGTGATGAGGTTACATTAGTACATCGGTAGGGTAGACGTGATCCACCGCAGAAAATGGTGTCGGCGCTTTTATACAGCATTGGCCGTTTATCGGACAACCCTTTCATTCATGAAATTATATGAAATGTAGTTTTCTAGGCCTATGTACATGTGCAATGGTATTGTCAATGTGCATATAAATCGAGACGACAAATACGTTTATTCAAGTAAATAATGCAGTAACATGAAGTGTAACCTAACCCCAGTGTTATTACTGTATGCGTTACAGAGGCAGAAATATATTCGAAGCACTCTTAACATTCTCTGGTTGTTTTTTTCCTTTGTACAATTCTGTCAGTGCTTTCCTTCGGAGAATACCTGCTCTCACACAGAATGGACACATGCAGGCAGCACTGTTTCCCAAGTGATCATTAGTCCCAGCCCCAGTCAGGAGGTAAGGCCTAGAGAGGTGTCCCAGCCCCAGTCAGGAGGTAAGGCCTAGAGAGGTGTCCCAGCCCCAGTCAGGAGGTAAGGCCTAGAGGTGTCCCAGCCCCAGTCAGGAGGTAAGGCCTAGAGAGGTGTCCCAGCCCCAGTCAGGAGGTAAGGCCTAGAGAGGTGTCGCTGCCCAGTAGGAGGTAAGGCCTAGAGAGGTGTCCGCCCCAGTCAGGAGGTAAGGCCTAGAGAGGTGTCCGGCCCCAGTCGGAGGAGTAAGGCCTAGAGAGGTTGTCCCAGCCCCAGTCAGGAGGGTAAGGCCTAGAGAGGTGTCCCAGCCCCAGTCAGGAGGTAAGGCCTAGAGAGGTGTCCAGCCCCAGTCAGGGAGGTAAGGCCTAGGAGGTGTCCCAGCCCCAGTCAGGAGGTAAGGCCTAGAGAGGTGTCCAGCCCCAGTCAGGAGGGAGGTAAGGCCTAGAGAGGTGTCCCAGCCCCAGTCAGGAGGTAAGGCCGTAGAGAAGGTGTCCCAGCCCCAGTCAGGAGGGAGTCAGTATGTTTTTTGACTTCCCTTGTCCTCCAAGAGTTGCTGAATCTCCTCTACTTCAGTTTTCTCCTCAATTCATGCACCTTGGTTGGAGTGTGAGGCAGCAGCAGTGATCTGTCCCCTTAGTCAGCCAGTATGGCCCAGGCGGAGCCCCAGCCCAGTGGGGGTAGCAGCCCCCAGCTCATCTCCCTCCAGTCGGAGATGTCAGAGGCATCAGGGAACCACGTAGAGGTGGGCTCCGCCAACCGGAGGAAGAGGAGGAGGAAGGAGCCCAGACCTGAGTCCATCATTGTGTATCGCTCAGCAATGAGAGGGGGCCCGGGGAGGAGCAAGGGGGAGAGGAGGGAGTGCCGAGAGGAGCACGGAGGAGGGGGCCAAGTTCCTCACACACCCACCGGCGAAGGTGAGACATCAGTGGTATGGTACGACAAGTGTGTCTTTGGTTGTTTCCGTAACATACCAGATATCTGACATGTCTTTCCCACTACAGTGTTTAGCTGCCTCTTGCCTCTGAAAGCAAGTCCCCTTCTATGCAAAGAACAATCATCCTGAAATGTATTTGGTGAACTGTGCTGTGTATGTTTTTGAGTTCTGTCTTACTAGTTTCATACTGTTGTTGTTGTGTGTCTCCAGGAGGCTGGAGCTTACTAGTGTCATAATGTGTTGTGTGTCTCCAGGAGGCTGGAGCTTACTAGTGTCATAATGTTGTTGTGTGTCTCCAGGAGGCTGGAGCTTACTAGTGTCATACTGTTGTTGTGTGTCTCCAGGAGGCTGGAGCTTACTAGTGTCATAATGTTGTTGTTGTGTGTCTCCAGGAGGCTGGAGCTTACTAGTGTCAAAATGTTGTTGTTGTTGTGTATCTCCAGGAGGCTGGAGCTTACTAGTGTCATAATGTTGTTGTTGTTGTTGTGTATCTCCAGGAGGCTGGAGCTTACTAGTGTCATACTGTTGTTGTTGTTGTGTATCTCCAGGAGGCTGGAGCTTACTAGTGTCATAATGTTGTTGTGTATCTCCAGGAGGCTGGAGCTTACTAGTGTCAAATGTTGTTGTTGATGTGTATTCTCCAGGAGGCTGCAGCTTACTAGTGTCATAATGTTTTGTTGTGTGTATCTCCAGGAGGCTGGAGCTTACTAGTGTCATAATGTTGTTGTGTGTCTCCAGGAGGCTGGAGCTTACTAGTTTCATAATGTTGTTGTTGTTGTTGTGTATCTCCAGGAGGCTGGAGCTACTAGTGTCATAATGTTGTTGTTGTTGTTGTGTATCTCCAGGAGGCTGGAGCTTACTAGTGTCATAATGTTGTTGTTGTGTATCTCCAGGAGGTTGGAGCTTACTAGTGTCATAATGTTGTTGTGTATCTCCAGGAGGCTGGAGCTTACTAGTGTCATAATGTTGTTGTTGTTGTTGTGTGTCTCCAGGAGGCTGGAGCTTACTAGTGTCATAATGTTGTTGTTGTTGTGTATCTCAGGAGACTGGAGCTTACTAGTGTCATGTTGTTGTTGTTGTTGTGTATCTCCAGGAGACTGGAGCTTACTAGTGTCATACTGTTGTTGTTGTTGTTGTTGTGTATCTCCAGGAGGCTGGAGCTTACTAGTGTCATAATGTTGTTGTTGTTGTTGTGTATCTCCAGGAGGCTGGAGCTTACTAGTTTCATACTGTTGTTGTTGTGTATCTCCAGGAGGCTGGAGCTTACTAGTTTCATACTGTTGTTGTTGTGTATCTCCGGAGGTTGGAGCTTACTAGTGTCATAATGTTGTTGTTGTTGTGTATCTCCAGGAGGCTGGAGCTTACTAGTGTCATAATGTTGTTGTTGTTGTTGTGTATCTCCAGGAGGCTGGAGCTTACTAGTGTCATAATGTTGTTGTTGTGTATCTCCAGGAGGTTGGAGCTTACTAGTGTCATAATGTTGTTGTGTATCTCCAGGAGGCTGGAGCTTACTAGTGTCATAATGTGGTTGTTGTTGTTGTGTGTCTCCAGGAGGCTGGAGCTTACTAGTGTCATATGTTGTTGTTGTTGTGTATCTCCAGGAGACTGGAGCTTACTAGTGTCATGTTGTTGTTGTTGTTGTGTATCTCCAGGAGACTGGAGCTTACTAGTGTCATACTGTTTGTTGTTGTTGTTGTTGTGTATCTCCAGGAGGCTGGAGCTTACTAGTGTCATAATGTTGTTGTGTTGTTGTGTATCTCCAGGAGGCTGGAGCTTACTAGTTTCATACTGTTGTTGTTGTGTATCTCAGGAGGCTGGAGCTTACTAGTTTTCATACTGTTGTTGTTGTGTATCTCCAGGAGGTTGGAGCTTACTAGTGTCATAATGTTGTTGTTGTGTATCTCCAGGAGGCTGGAGCTTACTAGTGTCATAATGTTGTTGTGTATCTCACAGGAGGCTGGCTTACTAGTGTCATAATGTTGTTGTTGTTGTGTATCTCCAGGAGGCTGGAGCTTACTAGCGTCATAATGTTTGTTGTTGTGTATCTCCAGGAGGCTGGAGCTTACTAGTGTCATAATGTTGTTGTGTGTCTCCAGGAGGCTGGAGCTTACTAGTGTCATCATGTTGTTGTTGTTGTTGTGTATCTCCAGGAGGTTGGAGCTTACTAGTGTCATAATGTTGTTGTGTGTCTCAGGAGGCTGGAGCTTACTAGTGTCATAATGTTGTTGTGTATCTCCAGGAGGCTGGAGCTTACTAGTGTCATCATGTTGTTGTTGTTGTTTTGGTATCTCCAGGAGGCTGGAGCTTACTAGTGTCATAATGTTGTTGTTGTTGTGTATCTCCAGGAGGCTGGAGCTTACTAGTGCATAATGTTGTTGTGTGTCTCCAGGAGACTGGAGCTTACTAGTGTCATAATGTTTGTTGTGTATCTCCAGGAGGCTGGAGCTTACTAGTGTCATAATGTTGTTGTTGTTGTGTATCTCCAGGAGGCTGGAGCTTACTAGTGCATAATGTTGTTGTGTGTCTCCAGGAGACTGGAGCTTACTGTGTCATAATGTTGTTGTTGTTGTGTATCTCCAGGAGGCTGGAGCTTACTAGTGTCAATATGTTGTTGTGTATCTCCAGGAGGCTGGAGCTTACTAAGTGTCATAATGTTGTTGTGTATCTCCAGGAGGCTGGAGCTTACTAGTGTCATAATGTTGTTGTGTATCTCCAGGAGGCTGGAGCTTACTAGTGTCATAATGTTGTTGTTGATGTGTATCTCCAGGAGGCTGGAGCTTACTAGTGTCATAATGTTGTTGTTGATGTGTATCTCCAGGAGGCTGCAGCTTACTAGTGTCATAATGTTGTTGTTGTTGTGTGTCTCCAGGAGGCTGGAGCTTACTAGTGTCATAATGTTGTTGTTTGATGTGTATCTCCAGGGAGCCTGCAGCTTACTAGTGTCATAATGTTGTTGTGTGTCTCCAGGAGGCTGGAGCTTACTAGTGGTCATAATGTTGTTGTTGTTGTTGTGTATCTCCAGGAGGCTGGAGCTTACTAGTGTCATAATGTTTGTGTGTATCTCCAGGAGGCTGAGCTTACTAGTGTCATAATGTTGTTGTTGTTGTTGTGTATCCGGAGGTTGGAGCTTACTAGTGTCATAATGTTGTTGTTGATGTGTTCTCCAGGAGGCTGCAGCTTACTAGTGTCATAATGGTTGTTGTTGTGTGTCTCCAGGAGGCTGGAGCTTACTAGTGTCATAATGTTGTTGTTGTTGTGTGTCTCCAGGAGGCTGGAGCTTACTAGTGTCATAATGTTGTTGTTGTGTGTGTCTTCCAGGAGGCTGGAGCTTAACTAGTGTCATAATGTTGTTGTTGTGTGTCTCCAGGAGGCTGGAGGTTTACTAGTGCATAATGTTGTTGTTTGTTGTGTGCTCCAGGAGGCTGGAGCTTACTAGTGTCATAATGTTGGTTTGTTGTTGTTGTGTTCTCCAGGAGGCTGGAGCTTACTAGTATCATAATGTTGTTGTTGTTGTGTGTCTCCAGGAGGCTGGAGCTTACCTAGTGCATAATGTTGGTTGTTGTGTGTCTCAGGAGGCTGGAGCTTACTAGTGTCATAATGTTGTTGTTGTTGTGTGTCTCCAGGAGGCTGGAGCTTACTAGTGTCATAATGTTGTTGTTGTTGTTGTGTATCTCCAGGAGGCTGGAGCTTACTAGTATCGTAATGTTGTTGTTGTTGTGTGTCTCCAGGAGGCTGGAGCGACAGGAGCATGCCCCCAGACAGCCGTTATGTGACCTTGACCGGCACCATCACCAGGGGGAAGAAGAAGGGTCAGGTGGTGGACATCCACGTTACTCTAACAGAGAGAGAACTCCGGGACATGGCCCTCTCTAAAGAACGTCTGGACGCTGAGTGTGAGAGGGGCCAGGGCCCCAAGTGTTCCTGTGGCTTGGGGTTCTTTCAGGGCCCCCATGTGATCCTCTGGAGCCTATTGTGTGCTCCTTTAGTATTCCTTATCGCCTTCATCACGTCGTTTTACTATGGAACGCTCACCTGGTACAACGTGTTCCTGGTCTACAACGAGGAGAGAACATTCTGGCARAAGATCACCATCTGCCCCTGCCTCATCATCTTCTACCCCATGCTGATCATGCCCATGGCTCTGTCCCTGGCTCTGTACTCCACCCTGGCGCAGGTGTCCTGGGCCTTTAGTGAGTGGTGGCTGTCTGTCCGCGACCTGGAGAAGGGGTTCTGTGGCTGGGCCTGTGGGAAGCTGGGGCTGGAGGACTGTTCTCCGTATAGTATCGTGGAGCTGCTGGACTCTGACAACTTCTCAGGGAGCATGCAAGGGAATAACAAGGCCCCCGGCGAGGATGCTCAGACGTCCTCTGTGTGAGACTGGGTTGTATTCACTAGGAAGCAAACGGGTCGAAACAGGTTAGGACTACCTGAACTTGTCCTTTAAGAAACACTTTTTGCAKTGGTGTATCCACTAATGAATATAACCCTGGACTGGCGTCATGGACACAGACACACAAACTGGCATTGTTGTCATACTTTCACATGTTTTGATACCTTCAAAAAGCTGATTCTTGTTTTAACTTCTTACTAGTTTATCTAACCTCGCATTCTTACTGGTTGTTGTCGTAGTGATCTCTGTGTTTACTGTTCCAATCACCATGTTGTTATGTTTTAAATGTTGTTATTTATTTCAATATTTCAACCGCTAGCTAGTTTAGTTGTAAGTGTTGTAAAATMGATGTTTTGTATCATAGGACGGGCTATTAAAATGTTTAAATTAAATGTACRGTAACATGAGGGTTGCTAAAATACTGCCCAAAGTTTACTGTAAACGACACAAGACCTATCTATCAAACATATTGATAGATTTCTGTTGAAAAACTGTTGCACTGAAATCCTCGATAGGACAGGAAGGAAGTTACCTTTTATATCTAATGTACTGTACCTGCATGAAGTCATACTTTACCTTTCTCTCTTTCGGGTGGAAGAGATTACATTTTAAACGGTGGCAGGGTGGAAGGAACTCTGGGACATTCATTCAGCAGACAAGAATGTAGAATTAAGATTTGAAGGATCTAAAAGGATTTTGGTCAGTACCTCTGTTCTCTATATTAAGGTAAATCTGTGTGTGTTGTTCACTCACTCTTCACATCATGTTTGTTGCTCACCAAAATGGATGGAAATAAAACCTGAATACTTTTCACAGTTCAACAGTGGGGTCACGTTTTAACGTTCTATCTTTATAGATTATTAGGTACACTACATGACCAAAAGTATGTGGACTCCTGCTCGTTTAACATCTCATGGACTCCTGCTCGTTTAACATCTCATGGACTCCTGCTCGTTTAACATCTCATGGACTCCTGCTCGTTTAACATCTCAGGGACTCCTGCTCGTTTATCATCTCAGGGACTCCTGCTCGTTTAACATATCTCTTAAACTGATGGATTTTTATGGGGATGTTTTTATTATGCAAATGTGATTTCCTCTGGGACGGCGGACATTGACTCTAGGGGGCTAATGACCTCATACCCCTGCATGTCGACTCAGAACTGGTACCCTGTGTATATAGCCAAGTTATTATCTGGTACCCCTGCACATCGACTCAGAACTGGTACCCTGTGTATATAGCCAAGTTATTACCTCGTACCCCTGCACGTCGACTCAGTACTGGTACCCTGTGTATATAAGCAAGTTATTACCTCGTATCCCTGCACATCGACTCGGTACTGGTACCCTGTGTATATAGCCTGGCACCCTGTGTATATAGCCTGGTACCCTGTGTATATAGCCTGGTACCCCGTTCGTCTACACCTTCACCGTTCGTCTACACCTTCACCGTTCGTCTACACGAAGCCGGTGACAAATACAATTTGATTTGATGATTTGAGCCAGGCTGCTGAACCATCTGATTGGCTGAAGAAGCCACAGAAGACAGAGTGTGAACGAGTATTTAGCTAGTAATGTAGTGCTGACTCTCTGGTTGGGAACCTACTGACTGTGTGTCTGACCCCTGCACCCTGCAGTTATGTGAGGAGAGGCCCAGGATGATGTAGACGCTCAGCCACACAAGAAAGATGACGTGGAGAGAGATGGTGTGTACTGTCTCAACGATGACACAAGGGGAGAGGGACAGAAGGAGGGACAGAAGGATGACACTATAGAAGCAGAGAGGGACAGAAGGATGGACAGAAGGATGACACTAGAAGGGGAGAGGGACAGAAGGATGGATAGAAGGATGACACTATAGAAGCAGAGAGGGACAGAAGGATGACAC
>NW_019945525.1:10524-17476 GCF_002910315.2 Salvelinus sp. IW2-2015 | reverse complement strand
AATTAAATCTAGAATCGGCTTCCTATTTTACAACAAAGCAGCATTCACGTTGCCAAACATACCCTCGTAAAACTGACCATCCTACCGATCCTCGACTTTGGCGATGTCATCTACAAAATAGCCTCCAACACTCTACTCAATAAATTGGATGCAGTCTATCACAGTGCCATCCGTTTTGTCACCAAAGCCCCATATACTACCCACCACTGCGACCTGTATGCTCTCGTTGGCTGGCCCTCGCTTCATATTCGTCGCCAAACCCACTGGCTCCAGGTCATCTACAAGTCTTTGCTAGGTAAAGCCCTGCCTTATCTCATCTCACTGGTCACCCCCAAAGCCAATTCTTCCAGTTCTCTGCTGCCAATGACTGGAACGAATTGCAAAAATCTCTGAAGCTGGAGACTCATATCTCCCTCACTAACTTTAAGCAGCAGCTGTCAGAGCAGCTCACAGATCACTGTACCTGTACATAGCCCATCTGTAAATAGCCCATCCAATCTACCTCACCCCCATACTGTATTTATTTATCTTGCTCCTTTGCACCCCAGTATCTCATCTTGCACATTCATCTTCTGCACATCCTACCATTCCAGTGTTTAATTGCTATATTGTAATTAATTTGCCACCATGGCCTATTTATTTCCTTACCTATCTTATCCTACCTCATTTGCACATGCTGTATATTTATGTTTCTACTGTATTATTGACTGTATGTTTGTTTTACTCCATGTGTAACTCTGTGTTGTTGTTATGTGTCGCACTGCTTTGCTTTATCTTGGCCAGGTCGCAGTTATAAATGAGAACTTGTTCTCAACTAGCCTACCTGGTTAAATAAAGGTGAAATGAAATTTAAAAATATATATTTATATATATATTGACTCTGTACCGGTACCCTCCTGTATATAGTTATTGTTATTTTACTGCTGCTCTTTAATTACTTGTTACTTTTATTGTTTTTCTTATCTGTATTTTTTTATTTAAACTGCATTGTTGGTTAAGGGCTTGTAAATAAGCATTTCACTGTAAGGTCTACACCGGTTGTATTCGGCTCATGTGACTAATAACATTTTATTTGATATACTGTATACTTCCATCATTTCTTTTCAATTGGTACCGGGAGACCTTCAGTCTTGTGAGGCGTGTGGGCGTCCTAGAGCAAAACAACGACATGTACGTGAGTCTCACATCTTTCACCGCAGATGCGGAAGTGCGACATTGGCGGATGAGGTGGATTGAGACGCATCCAATGAAAACACAGATCTCTCATAAACTGATGGATTTTTATGGGGATGTTTTTATTACGCAAATGTGATTTCCTCTGGGGCGGTGGACATTGACTTTAGGGGGCTAATGACCTCATACCCCTGCATGTCGACTCAGTACTAGTACCCTGTGTATATAGCCAAGTTATTACCTCGTACCCCTGCACATCGACTCGGTACTGGTACCCTGTGTATATAGCCTGGTACCCTGTGTATATAGCCTGGTACCCTGTGTATATAGCCTGGTAACCCGTGTATATAGCCTGGTACCCCGTGTATATAGCCTGGTACCCCGTGTATATAGCCAAGATATCGTTATTCATTGTGGATTTATTCCCCTTGTCACTATTTTTCTCTCTGCATTGTTGGGAAGGGCCCATGAATAAGCATTTCACTGTTAGTCTACACCTTCACCGTTAGTCTACACCTTCACCGTTAGTCTACACCTTCACCGTTAGTCTACACCTTCACTGTTAGTCTACACGAAGCCGGTGACAAATACAATTTGATTTGATGATTTGAGCCAGGCTGCTGAACCATCTGATTGGCTGAAGAAGCCACAGAAGGATGACACTAGAAGGGGAGAGGGACAGAAGGATGACACTATAGAGGCAGAGAGGGACAGAAGGATGACACTATAGAGGCAGAGAGGGACAGAAGGATGGACAGAAGGATGACACTATAGAAGCAGAGAGGGACAGAAGGATGGACAGAAGGATGACCATAGAAGGGGAGAGGGACAGAAGGATGGACAGAAGGATGACACTATAGAAGGGGAGAGGTGTCACCTTTTGCTGCAGTATTGTATGGGCGCTCTACCTCACTTGTGTGTGGTGTGATGCTGGAGATCTAACATGGTTCTTCTTCTCTACCTGTCCAGACGGACAGGATGTGAGGTAGAAGACAAGGAGGAGGAGGAAGAAGGAGAAGAATGTAAACGTGACCAAACAGTACAGATTCAGCCGTAAATCACTCTAAATGGGTATGTTTGCTGAACAGTACTTACAATTCTTTAATGAATTCTTATAAAACATATCCAGTTTGTACGTAATTAATACAATATTTAGCAAAATCCATTGAAACACAAACAAACAGCCCTGTGACTGATCTTGTATTGACTATTGCTTATGCTTGAGCTTTCACTTGATGGTAAATCAATGCAGACATGGATGATCTCAATGAGGGAAGTGTACACCCTTATACTAATCCTTAAACAACCTTTACACTAATCTTTAAAACAACCCTTTACACCCTGACCCTCAAACTAACCCTAATCCATTAATTATCAACATTAACTTGACCTCAATCCTTTTAAAACGGTGAAATCCATAAACGTGACAGTCCAAATCAAAATTTCCCCTCTAACAGACCCACTGAAGGAACCGATCTAGGAAGCTGTGCTTGTTGAGCTCAGAGAAGTCTGTTCCTTTAAAGATGGCGTACTGGTCCTTTAAGGCCAGCTTCTCCAACACTTCCTGTTCCACGTCGGTCCCCATGGCGATCACCGTGGAGACTGCCTGGTTGTTTCGCATGGCGTCGACCCCCTCCTCCAGCCCCTTCCTCCCGGTGACGCCGTCAGTGATGAAGACGAAGTTGAGCTCGGCGTGGCGTCTGGTCTGGCGGGCGTTGAGCCGCGTCAGGACGTGGTCTACGGTGTGTGAGATGGCCGCCCCCACCGTAGAAGAAGACATGTCATGATAGTCCATACTGGCCAGACCCTCTAGGATGGACGGAAGGTCGTGGGTCATATGAAAGGCCAGGTGATGCTCATCTTCTCCTCCGTACTGCAGCAGCGCCATGCGGGCTCCCTGGCCGTCGTTCTTGTTGTGCGCCAGCGTCAGGTGGTTCGCCAAGTGCTGGACGAAGTCACGGACTTGGTTGAAGTTCTCATGACCGAGACGCTCAGAACCGTCCAGAAGGAACACCAGATCTACAGGTCTGTCAATACACTGTGCCACCTCTGGTTCTGATGAAGGCAAAGTCATATATTTTCGTTTGAAACCTTATCATAACTGTATAATGTAGTACAAATTTACCGATTTGTATATTGTCAGACAGTATAACTCGGATGAAGGACTAATCTTTTGCAATGACAGTAGAGTATACAGTAGCAAGTAAAACGTACCTGTTACGCAGGGCAAGTCAGGGCAAACAATGATGGGCTCTAGAAGAGAAATGAAAAAGGTTAGGTTCTACCCACAATTAGTGGTGGCATTACAAGCTCTTGACTGACTGTCTGAGACGTCCTGTCTGAGACNGAAGGGGAGGACCATCCTCATTTCAGAGGAGGAAGGGGAGGACCATCCTCATTTCAGAGGAGGAAGGGGAGGACCCGCCTCATTTCAGAGGAGGAAGGGGAGGACCCGCCTCATTTCAGAGGAGGAAGGGGAGGACCCGCCTCATTTCAGAGGCAGCCCGTGTCAGTGAAGGCTCCTCAGAGGAAGGGGAGGACCATGCTCCTGTGAATTTCATAAAAATAGTGAAACATTTAAAAAGTTATACATTTTAGATAAAACTACACAACATATATTCACGTCACCAAATAATTGATTAAAACACACTGTTTTTCACTGAAGGTCTACAGCAGCCTCAACAGCACTCTGTAGGGTAGAGCCAAGGTCTAACTGGAGGACAGTTAGCTTCCATCCTCCTCTGGGTACATTGACTTCAATACAAAACCTAGGAGGCTCATGATTCTCACCCCCTTCCTTAGACTTACACAGTAATTATGACAACTTCCAGAGTACATCCTCCAGCCTATCAGAGCTCTTGCAGCATCAACTGACATGTTGTCCACCCAATCAAAGGATCAGAGAATGAATCTAGTACTGAAAGCATAAGCTACAGCTAGCTAGCACTGTAGTGCTAAAATGTGGTGAGTAGTTGACTTAAAGAGAGAGAGAAAACAGTTTTGAACAAATGAATTTCTTCACAAATGAAGGAGGAGCAAGAAAGAGAGAGAGAGATAGCTATAGTTCATAATTTTTTTCACTTAGCTAGCAAATGAAGCTGTCTAGTTTAGCCTACTCAAACACCCGGCTCAAACGGAGAGATTCTATGTTAGCTAGCTGGCTATGACTATCCAACACTGGAACTCTTCCAAGTCAAGGTAAGCGTTTGGTTTTACTAATTTATTGCTAGGGTCAGTGGCGATTTTTAGCATGTAAATCTTGGTGGGACAAACTCATTTTGTTGTTGTCGATGCATGCCAGCAAAGCCACTACACAATGTAAAACATCCCTCAACAATACATTCATTTCACTGCAACCGTGACAAACGTTACCCACAAACTGTCAGGGCCTACGTTAAGCTGTCCCAACAGCAGAGCTTTCCTTTCAGCACCATGGAGTGAATCCTTACCACTGCTACACCTGGCTATCAGTGGAGCCTTGTCTGGCAGCGAAACAGTTCATTCAGCCTCATTTACTGCCTTTAAAACATAGCTGATATGGCTGACTTGCTTAAACAAATGTGATTTCTACTGACAGTTGAGATGTACAAACTATGGCATGAGGGAACGATGAGCGGATAAGGGGTAATCTGTAATTTCGATTAAGACACTGACAGAGCTAAGACGGATGTAGTCAATATAACTATTTGTTCAGCACTTCTGAAATGTACAGCTACAGAATTCAGAACATGGGCCATTCTTACAGTATTCTCCCTGTACACCAAGTCAGAACCGTAGGATTAACAAAGGGGGCATATAAGCAGACAATGAAAGCTCTTACAATATTCTATGTTGACATTTCTCTGAAAACAGGTTATCTCTAACCACCAAGTCAGAACAGTAGGCTAAGTTATGAGGGGGAAAGGGACCAAATTATTAGGGTGAGACACATGGGCTACTAACAGCTTAGTACACAACATACACTTAGTATTACTTTCTTAGCTACAGTATACATATCTCCCTGGCATTTTACACCATTTATGAAGCAGCATACAATACATTTTTGGACTCACCTTGTTGTGCTCTGCTCACTTGAACAGGAAGTGGTGCGGCAGTCCTTCTTGTGGGCACATTTTGTCACCAAAGTCCAGCATTCTCTGGATTTATGGTGCTTTCAAGACAACTGGGAACTCAGGGGGAAAAAACAAGGTCGAATCATGACGTCAGCGATCTTCTGGTCAGAGCTCTAGAAAGAGGCCCGTGTTCCTGAGTCGGATGACCGTTCAAAACTTATTTTCGCAGTTGGAGCTCTTTTTTTTCTGAGTTCCCAGTTGTCTTGAACTCACTGAAGTTGATTCTGTTGAAAAACGTTTCTTAAATGGAAGCGAATGGAACGAAAAGGGATTAACATACCTGAGTTTGTCCAACGGAAATTTGTTTGCAACTGTTAGACTAATGATTGCACCCTATATCAGCTAGATGTAAGAGTGTGTAAGATGGAATTGAATGTGTCACTGTCTGTCACCTACGTTGTAAACTTTCATTCATAGGCGAGGTTGTAGCAACCTCATGATGGGTATAGGGAAAATTCTAGTATCATGTAGTAGCCTAAACCTATGGATGTTACATTGAACTGGGTGAATAGAATATGAATGACTGCCACTGATCTACACCTACATTTAAATGCTTGTTCTAGGTCCCAAGAAACAAAGAGATCTTCTGTTAAATCTGACAATTCATCTTGATGGTTGTAAAGTCGTCTCAAATAAAACTGTGAAGGACCTCGGCGTTACTCTTGACCCTGATCTCTCTTTTGACGAACATATCAAGACTGTTTCAAGGACAGCTTTTTTCCATCTACGTAACATTGCAAAAATCAGAAATTTTCTGTCCAAAAATGATGCAGAAAAATTAATCCATGCATTTGTTACTTCTAGGTTAGACTACTGCAATGCTCTACTTTCCGGCTACCCGGATAAAGCACTAAATAAACTTCAGTTAGTGCTAAATACGGCTGCTAGAATCTCCGACTAGAACCAAGAAATTTGATCATATTACTCCAGTGCTAGCTTCCCTAACTGGCTTCCTGTTAAGGCAAGGGTGATTTCAAGGTTTTACTGTTAACCTATTTATTTATTTATTTATTTTACCGTTATTTTACCAGGTAAGTTGACTGAGAACTGTCTCATTTGCAGCAACGACCTGGGGAATAGTTACAGGGGAGAGGAGGGGGATGAATGAGCCAATTGTAAACTGGGAATTATTAGGTGACCGTGATGGTTGAGGGCCAGATTGGAAATTTAGCCAGGACACCCGGGTTAACACCCCTACTCTTACGATAAGTGCATGGGATCTTTAATGACCTCAGAGAGTCAGGACACCCGTTTAACGTCCCATCCGAAAGCCGGCACCCAATCTATAAAGCGTTACATGGCTTGCTCCTACCTATCTTTCCGAGTTGGTCCTGCCGTACATACCAATACGTACGCTACGGTCACAAGACGCAGGCCTCCTAATTGTCCCTAGAATTTCTAAGCAAACAGGAGGCAGGTCTCCTATAGATCTCCATTTTTATGGAACAGTCTGCCTACCCATGTGAGAGACGCAGACTCGGTCTCAACTTTAAGTCTTTACTGAAGACTTATCTCTTCAGTAGGTCATATGATTGAGTGTAGCCTGGCCCAGGGAGTGTGAAGGTGAACGAGAAGGCTCTGGAGCAACGAACCGCCCTTGCTGTCTCTGCCAGGCCGTTCCCTCTCTCCACTGGATTCTCTGCCCTAACCCTTTTAAGGGGTTCAGT
>NW_019945525.1:0-6069 GCF_002910315.2 Salvelinus sp. IW2-2015 | reverse complement strand
AAAGAGAGAGATAGAGACACGCCATCATGTCCTGCTGAGCCTAGTCCTGTCAAACCTCAGTCGTCAGAGACACCATCATGTCCTGTCGACGACAACACGATCATGTCTGCTCTGCAGAACCACCATCGTCGTCAGACGACCCATTGTCCTGCTCTAGCAGACCACATGTCCAGTGAGACCCCTTATCAGTTCCTGTCTGAGACACCATCATGTCCTGCTCTGAAGACTATACCCAGTACTAGCGACCCATCATGTCCTGCTCACCCTATGTCTGTCGAACACCATCATGTGCTGCAGAGACACCCATCATTGTCCTGCCTGTGTAACACCTCAGAGACACGTACATTATGTCTCTGCTGAGTACCCATAGTCACTGTCAGAGACACCCTCTGTCTCGGACTCTCATCGATTCTAGTAACCACATGTCAGAGATGACCCATCATGTCTGCTCTGCAGAACACCACATCTATTGAACCCCATCATGTCCTGTCTAGTAGTAACACCAGTCAGCCTGTCTGAGACACCATCATGTCTGCTCTGAAGCTAGTAACTACCAATCATGTCTGAGAGACACCATCATGTCCTGCTCTAGTCTAGTAACACCAGTCAGAGACACCCATCATGTCTGCTCTAGTCTAGTAACACCAGTCAGAGACACCCTCATGTCCTGATCTAGTCTGTAACACCAGTCAGAGACGACCCATCATGTCCTGCTCATAAAGTCTAGTAACAACCAGTCACAAGAGACAACCCATCATGTCTGCCTAGTCTAGTAACACCAGTCAGAAACATCCTCATGTCCTGTCTGAGACACCCCTCAATGTTCCTGCTCTTGTAAGCACAGCCTGAGGCTCACCACTTACCAATTGGTCAGTACAAACAACGAGGATGTTGTTTATTTTATTATAAACCTTTACACCTTTTTCTCCCCAATTTCGTGATATCCAATTGGTAGTTAGTCTTGTCAAATCGCTGCTACTCCCGTATGGAATTGGGATTGGCGAAGGTCGAGAGCCATGCATCCTCCGAAACACCACCCTGCCAAGTCGCACTGCTTCTTGACACATTGCTCGCTTAACCCGGAAGACAGTCTAATACACCGTAGAACTGGCGACCGTTTCACCGCCACAGGAGTCACTAGAGCACGATGGGACAAGAACATCCGGCCCAACCCTCCCCTAACCCGGACGACACTAGGCCAATTGTGCACCACTTCATGGGTCTCCCGGTCGCGGCCGACTGCGACACAGCCCGCGATCGAACCCGAGTCTGTAGTGACGCCTCATGCATTTGCGATGCAGTGCCGTAGACCGCTGCGCCACTCGGGAGGCCATTGTCTACATGTCTTAAGACACCATCTCTTGCTTTAGGACACTTATATTAATAATAGTCTCACCGGGGCAGAGCACGGACTCCATCCTGTCTATAAAGTTATCCGCCACCAGGTCAGCGAAACGTGTCATCCCCGTCACGCGATCATGCCTCTGGCATGCGATGGACTCCAGGCTCTCGTGCTGTCCTTCCCGGCCGAACATGTCCCCGACCCCGATGGCGTTCACGTCCACGCTGGGGTCGTTGCAGAGGTAGGTCAGCAGAGAGTCATCATCCCGCGGGTCGAAGCGTCCGTCCGTGATGACCACGACCGACACCTGAATGGAGTGTTAGGCCACAGCAAGACGGAGTTCACTTTCCCATCCACATGGGGGCAGCAGCGACCATGTTACAGATTATTTAGCCAGGCCTCAGACCCATAGATACTATATAGCAAGAACAGACATAATCATAGGCTGGCTAAGTGGTTCACAACACACCTTGGCTCTGGTCCGCCGGCTGTCCCTGATCAGGTGGTCGTAGGCAAACTTCAGAGCGGAGGGTGTCCAAGTGCCCCCGGCTATCCACTGGAGGTTCTTCACAGCCACCTGCAAGTCAGAGATGGAGACTGTTAGCCTGCTGAGCTAAAGGCATTAGCTTGCGGCATAATGCCAGTCACTGAACCAGCAACACGTACCTTGAAGGCAGAGATGGAGTCTATGTTGGAGTCATTAAGTCGGATGGCCTCGAAGGTCCCGTTGTGACTGTACTGCACAACACCAACCCTGGTTCCTGAGGAGAGAAGAGGGATCTATGAACATGTCTGTACATGTGAACCAGAAGTGGTTTGGTGAACCTGATGTGATGATCATCCATGAGACTTTACTGCTTAGCCTTTAGCTCCGCAGACTAACAGTTTTGTCAGGCAGGAGACCCATGCAGGTTTGAAACCAGTCTGTCACACAGGTAGTTAGAAAGGGCTGTACCTAAAGAGGTCATCTTTTACCTGTCTCTGAATGTGGGTGTGTTGCCATGGARCCCAGTCTGTTGATGGTGTTGATGACAAAGTTCTTCTCCAGGGTGAAGTTGGTCAGGCCCACTGACTCTGAGCTGTCAATCACAAACACYATGTCCAGCGCCCCGCATCTCTTCTCACAGTCTGCAGGGGCAACACAGAAACAGGATGGATTAGGAGCAGCATTGGAAACTTGCACGGTTTTAAATCTTCATACATATCATATCCACCAAAATGTCTGTCAATTCAATACAACGTCATTGTCCCTCGAGAGGAAATTTCATTTGGCGTATCTACACATAAGACTACATACCTGGATATCATCATCACTTACCACACACAACAACTACATGACATCACAGTCCTAAATCATCATCACTTACCACATGACATACACGTCCTAAATCATCATCACCTTACGCACATGACATCACAGTCCTAAATCATCATCACTTACACATGACATCACAGTCCTAAAATCATCATCACTTACCAATGACATCACAGTCCACAATCATCATCACTACCATGACATCACAGTCCTAAATCTACACTTACCACATGACATCACAGTCCTAAATCATCATCACTTACCACATGACATCACAGTCCTAAATCATCATCACTTACCACAACAACCACATGTCTCTCTGATGTAGCTCATAACATCACAGTCCTAAATCAAAGCAGAGCAGAGCGGTATTATAAATAAATACAAACAGACACAACAGGAACAGGTCAGTAGTATTATTCTGCATGAGAGCGTCAGCTGTTCCGGCCCACTGTGTGATCCCCCTCTCCGCAGCCGATGTGAGACCTTTAAACAGGTCAACATTCACAAGGCCGCAGGGCCAGACGGATTACCAGGACATGTACTCCAAGCATTCACTGACCAACTGGCAAGTGTCTTCACTGACATGTTATTTACTGCTGGTCTTTAATATTTTGTTATTCTTATCTCTTACTTTTGGGGGGTTCTTAAAACTGCATTGTTGGTTAAGGACTTGTAAGTAAGCATTTCACTGTAAGGTCTTCACTGTTGTTATTCGGCGCGTGTGACAAATAAACTTTGATTTGATTAATCAGATATGACACTATGGGATCAGATCAGTAGATAATTAATCAGATTTGACACCTATAGGAACATATCAAGTAGTATTCATTGATCATAAGTATTAATAACAGATATGACACTATAGATCAGATCAGGAGTATTATTGATCGTAGTATAATTAAACAGATATGAACTATAGGATCATATAGTATATTATTGATAGTAGTATAAGTTCAGTAGATTATGATCAGTAGTATAAATTAAACAGATATGACCCTATAGGATCAGATCAGGAGTATTATTGATCAGTAGTATAATTAATCAGATATGAACTATAGGATCAGATCAGTGGTATTATTTGATCAGTAGTATAATTAATCAGATATGACACTATAGGACAGATCAGTTATATTTTGATCAGTAGTATTATTAAACAGATATGACAACTATAGGATCATATCAGTAGTATTATTGATCAGTAGTATACGTTAGTAGTATTATTGATCAGTAGTAATAATTACAAGAATATGACCCTATAGAACAGATCAGTAGTATAATTAAACAGATATGACTCTACATGAAAAGATTGAATCTCTTTATATTAGGATTAAAAAAAAAAGTTGATATAGTTGACTTACAGAAAGCCAGGGTCTCCCTCTGGTCCAGGAATTACCCCTGTAAGAAAAAGTGGTACCGATTGGAAAACGACATTGGGGTGGCAGGTAGCCTAGTGGTTAGAGTGTTGGGCTAGTTACCGAAAGGTTGCTAGATCGAATCCCTGAACTGACAAGTAAAATCTGTTCTACCCCTGAACAAGCAGTTTAACCCACTGTTCCTAGCCGTCATTGTAAATAAGAATTTGTTCTTAACGACTTGCCTAGTTAAATAAAGGTTAAATAAAAAAATAAATACAACTTAAGGGAGCTTGAACAGTAAGTAAAATGTTCTTCTGCTGTTGGACTGTCCTGATCAGAGTCTGAGTAACGCAGGCAAGCCGGTGATGAGTGTCCTGTGGTAGTAATACACTTACGGACCCCAGGGCCTCCTCTTGTCCTCTCCTCCCATTCACTCCCTGTTGGCCTGGATGTCCCTGGACAACAATAACACAAAGACAGGTTCTTCAGTGAGCCCAAACACAATGTTACTCAGCTGGGTTAGCTCACCAGTTCTTCAAGAATAGAACACAAACATGTCTTTAGAGCACTGACTCCTCCCTTCCAGAATGCTCTAAGGCTAGCAGCTACCAAGGTAACCCTGGACTTCACTTCTTTAGAGCACTGACTAATTCTTCCAGAATGCTCTAAGGCTAGCAGCTACCAGGGTAACCCTGGACTTCACCTCTTTAAGAGCACTGACTCCTCCTTCCAGAATGCCTCTAAGGCTAGCAGTACCAAGGTAACCCTGGACTTCACTTCTTTGAGCACTGACTAATCCCTTCCAGAATGCTCTAAGGCTAGCAGCTACCAAGGTAACCCTGGACTTCACTTCTTTAGAGCACTGACTCCTCCCTTCCAGAATGCTCAAGGCTAGCAGCTACCAGGGTACCCCTGGACTTCACTTCTTTAGAGCACTGACTAATCCCTTCCAGAATGCTCTAAGGCTAGCAGCTACCAGGGTAACCCTGGACTTCACTTCTTTGAGCACTGACTAATCCCTTCCAGAATGCTCTAAGGCTAGCAGCTACCAGGGTAAACCCTGGACTTCACTCTTTAGAGCACTGACTAATCCCTTCCAGAATGCTCTAAGGCTAGCAGCTACCAGGGTAACCCTGGACTTCACTTCTTTAGAGCACTGACTCTCCCTTCCAGAATGCTCTAAGGCTAGCAGCTACAAGGGTAACCCTGGACTTCACTTCTTAGAGCACTGACTAATCCCTTCCAGAATGCTCTAAGGCTAGCAAGCTACCAAGGTAACCCTGGACTTCACCTCTGAAAGATGCATTCTGGGATCTTAAGCACAACATTCCTAACATATTGCACAAATTGGATGACGTGGTATTTATTAGGATCCTCATTAGCTCTTCCTCCAAACAAATTCATACGATCAAATCAAACATACATGTAACATAGTACATATCTTAAAATACAACATTTATAATACCACCGTCTGTCTGTGTAGAGTTGTGTGGGCTAGCTGGCGTGTGTGTGTGTCTCTTTCAGTCCCCGCTGTTCCATAAGGTGTATTTTTATCATGTTTTTTAATCTGATTTCTACTGCTTGCATCAGTTACCTGATGTGGAATAGACTTCCATGTAGTCATGGCTCTATGTAGTACTGTGTGCCTCCCATAGTCTGTTCTGGACTTGGGGACTGTGAAGAGACCTCTGGTGGCATGTCATGTAGGGTATGTATGGGTGGACTGTGAAGAGACCTCTGGTGGCATGTTTGTAGATATGTATGTGTGTCTGAACTGTGTGCTAGTAGTTTAGACAGACAGCCTCAGTGCATTCAACAAGTCAATACCTCTATAATTACAAGTAAGTATGAAGTCAATCTCTCCCTCCACCATGAGCCAGGAGAGATTTATTATTATTATTATTTTTGTTTTTTTTTTGTCATTTAGCAGACGCTCTATCCAGAGCGACTTCAGTAGAGTGCATACATTTTTATTACATTTTTACATACTGAGACAAGGATATCCCTACCGGCCAAGAGCAGACGCTCTTATCCAGAGCGACTTACGTAGAGTG
>NW_019945524.1:41697-43891 GCF_002910315.2 Salvelinus sp. IW2-2015 | reverse complement strand
AATTCTAACTAAGGGGTAGTGTGTGTTGTGTGTTTTCTAGGGGGGTAGTGTGTGCCTGTGTGTTCTCCATAGGGGGTAGGTGTGTCTGTGTGTTCTCCATAGGGGTAGTGTGTGTCTGTGTGTTCTACATAGGGGATAGTGTGTGTCTGTGTGTTCTACATAGGGGATAGTGTGTGTCTGTGTGTTCTCCATAGGGGTTAGTGTGTGTCTGTGTGTTCTCATAGGGGTTAGTGTGTGTCTGTGTGTTCTACATAGGGGTTAGTGTGTGTCTGTGTGTTCTCCATAGGGGTTAGTGTGTGTCTGTGTGTTCTCCATAGGGTTAGTGGTGTGTCTGTGTGTTCTCCATAGGGGGTAGTGTGTGTC
This sequence comes from Salvelinus sp. IW2-2015, assembly GCF_002910315.2. NCBI lineage: Eukaryota > Metazoa > Chordata > Actinopteri > Salmoniformes > Salmonidae > Salvelinus > Salvelinus sp. IW2-2015. The sequence continues at coordinate 43,528 of NW_019945524.1, read as the reverse complement.
GGTGTGTTCTACATAGGGGTTAGTGTGTGTCTGTGTGTTCTACATAGGGGGGAGTGTGTGTCTGTGTGTTCTACATAGGGGTAGTGTGTGTCTGTGTGTTCTCCATAGGGTAGTGTGTGTCTGTGTGTTCTACATAGGGGATAGTGGTGTGTCTGTTGTGTTTCTACATAGGGGATAGTGTGGCTGTGTGTTCTCCATAGGGGATAGTGTGTGTTCTGTGTGTTCTACATAGGGGTTAGTGTGTGTCTGTGTGTTCTACATAGGGGTTAGTGTGTGTCTGTGTGTTCTCCATAGGGGTTAGTGTGTGTCTGTTGTGTTCTACATAGGGGATAGTGTGTGTCTGTGTGTTCTCCATAGGGGATAGTGTGTGTCTGTGTGGTTCTACATAGGGGATAGTGTGTGGCTGTGTGTTCTCCATAGGGGATAGTGTGTGTCTGTGTGTTCTCCATAGGGGATAGTGTGTGTCTGTGTGTTCTCCATAGGGGATAGTGGTGTGTCTGTGTGTTCTCCATAGGGGATAGTGTGTCTGTGTGTTCTCCATAGGGGATAGTGTGTGTCTGTGTGTTCTCCCATAGGGGATAGTGTCTGTGTGTTCTACATATGGGGTAGTGTGTGTCTGTGTGTTCTACATAGGGGATAGTGTGTGTCTGTGTGTTCTACATAGGGGATAGTGTGGCTGTGTGTTTCTCCACACAGACACACACTACCCCCTATGTAGAATACACAGACACACACTACCCCCTATGTAGAATACACAGACACACACTACCCCTATGGAGAACACACAGACACACACTAACCCCTATGGAGAACACACAGACACACACTAACCCCTATGGAGAACACACAGACACACACTATCCCCTATGGAGAATACACAGACACACACTATCCCCTGGAGGGAGCCCAGGCTTCCTCTGTGTGTTTCCACACAGTGGTTATCATCTCACCATGGACTGATGGGTCCTACTGTAATTTACAACATGGCTCGTTGACTCATTTCAACTAGCTATGTGCGATTCCTAATATTGATAGCGATAGCTAGGTTTCCATCCAATTGGCGACAGATTTTCATTTGGATATTCTAAAATAGTTTCCTTCAAATTGATTTGTCGTGGATAAAAGGCTGAGCATGATAACGTAGTACACATACAAATCACTTTTGCGGTTAAATTCCCATCTACAGAATGAAAAATAGTTTGTTTAAATCGGTTTCCATCACATTTTCAACTCTACTGATGGTTTTGTCACAGAACATGTTGTGTTATATAGAGAATGTGCCCACTCTGGTCTTGGTACATGAACTCTAGCCAAAAGCTCGTGGGTATAGCAAACCTGATGAGATTGTTATGGGCAAAAAAAAGRGAGATTCATTTTATTTGTCAAACGGCATCCAAGCATCGATCATCATGTCACCAGAATAATATTTATAGGAAAGGAGCATCAAGCTCATCASCYWGCACTTTCACCACCCTGTGAAGTTCTTCATAACTTATTMKATCTGTAGTCTAATAAACGGCATGCTTTCCCAAGTCATAGTGGGAGGAACACACACCATATCATCGCATGACTCCAAGTTTACTTCGATATTGTCACYCCCTGGCTATAGAGAGGTTTTTTATTCTCTATTTTGGTTAGGCCAGGGTGTGACTAGGGTGGGCAGTCTATGTTCTTTTTTCTATGTTGTTGGTTTTCTATGTGTTTGGCCTGGTGTGGTTCCCAATCAGAGGCAGCTGTCTATCGTTGTCTCTGATTGGGAGCCATACTTAGGTTGCCTGTTTTCCCATTTTGTGTTGTGGGTGATTAATTTCTGTTTAGTGTGTGTTGCACC
>NW_019945524.1:31841-41672 GCF_002910315.2 Salvelinus sp. IW2-2015 | reverse complement strand
TAAAATTGTTACGAAAGAACTGTGCACCGGAGAGAGAACGATTGAAGTTCGAAATATGTGAAATGCCGAAGGATAGCGCTAGGGCATGGAAAACTTAGGCTAGTTTTTCATGAATGTGTGAGCCGGAGGAGAAGGAGAGAGAGAGGGAGAGGAGAGGAAGATCGGAGAGAGAGAGCGAGGAGAAAGGTTAAAGGACGTAGGCAAGCAAATGTGTAAGCAAGGAGCCTGCACCGAATAAAAGAGTAGGGAAAGCGGCAGTAGAGGAGGGAGAAAGGACGGGAGAAAAGAAACGAAAGAGGGTAGATTAAGGGGTGAATCCTAGTGGGAGAGGCAGGTATGAGCAGAGGAGATGCGCAGGTGCTGGAGGAGAAGGTAGATGGTGGGAGGGAGGGGAGATAGAGAAGAGAAGTCTAACTTGAGAATGACAAGGACGCGGCAGTTCGTTGAGCGACGGACAGAGAGTGCCAGGGCTGGTGTTCACAGCAACCGGGTGGCAGTGATGAGGAGACGGGAGAGAGAGAACCGCGATAAGGGCGAGAGAAACGCACTAGTTAATGACCCAGCGCGGAAGTCGTCGAGAGAGGGCATATAGAAGTGAGACTGGCGAGATCCCTGGAGAGGGAGCTTGTTATTTGCGAGAGCGTTGAGTGGAAGGGAGGCGCATAGCGGACGGTTAAATTCTCAGGTATAAGCGACCAATAATGGTTGACGGGAGTGGGGTTTCGGCCCAACCCAGGAGATAAATCCTATGGGTTCTCCCACATTGCGATCTAGCGACTTGTCCGCTTGTCTGGAGGGACCAGCAAGAATTCGCGTCACGGGCGCTTAGCGATAAGACTGGAGCTGTCGGTTGCCAGCCGGATCTGGTGGGTCCTTCAGTCCAAACACAATTGGTGCGGCCTGCCCACAAAGAAACTCGGTCCCTACGGGTTTTAAAAGCTACTGAGCACAGTGTGGTCAAGAAGCAAGTGGGAGCTTGGCAAGGGTCCATGGTTTCGGAGGATGCATGGCTCTAGTCACACCTTCACCTCTCTCGGTTTCCATAGGGTAAAGTTTCTCGTGCGAGCAGCATATCGGAGGACAAGACTGATGAACTACCAATTGATTATTCACAGCAGGTTAAAAAAAGAGGTAAAAATAACTATTTCTTACAAAACCAGGATAAAGAGATAAGATCGACTGTTGAAACGAGCAGTTACTCGTTAGAGAAACTCGACAGAGGCCGTAAGACACATTTTGCCAAACATGAAAGCAAGAGAGCATGGGTGGCAATGTAGGCGTGTTTAAAAGGGCGAGCTTTCACTAGTGTAGGGTGCAGATTCAACTAGTAAAACCATTTATATATTTTTCAATATCTTTAGATTATTTACTTGCCGCAACAACTAGACGCTTTAGCCTCAGCACATACAACATAACACGTACGACACCACAACACTACAGACAGAAATCAGTGACCTCATAAGGGGTTGAATAGCCACAGGATGAATCCAATTCTAATGTCAACATTAACCCTCTTTGGGACTGAGATTGGTTTGGTTTTGGTTCTATCTCTGGTCCTTCTAACGGGCTTACTGTTTAACAGTGCTATTTAAAACCACTAAGGCACAAATTATTTATCGAAACAAAATAAAACTTGCGGGGAAACACACCAAACACCAATAAGTGAGTTCGTGGATGGGCAAAACTATTGCTTGCATACCGGCAAAATTTGAGATGGTTTTGTCGGGGAGGCCAAGATAATATACGAAAATTGTCCATTACGTCACTAGGGGGGCACTGCAATTGAGGAAGCAACGAAAACGGTTAGAAACAACCAAAATAATAAATGCAATAAAGAATGGTCAATTACTGGGGGAGGGGAAAGAAAAATTAGAATGAAGAAAAAACAAGTGAATTCCTGCCCTTTGGTTAAAAGTTGTTGCATTCAACCGCCACCTCATATTCATCCCCAAAAAGACGTAAATTTTCTGAAACCAAATTAAATAAGGGGAAGGCGGGGATTCCCAACTTTCCAGTAAACAAAGCCATTCACCTAATACAGAGGAGATGAACCGATGACCCGAGTCCCGTATACAGCGCTGGGCCCAGGGGCTGCTGGGTTCAACAAAACAACAGCACCCCACAAGAGGCCCCAGGACACAGCACACAGTTAAACCAACAAATTCATGAGAAACCAAAAGAGAAATTACTTGGACGACATGGAAAGAATTAACTAAAAACAACAGGACAAACTAAAAGGCCGTAAAATTGGCCCTAAACAAGAGGGTACACAGTGGCAGAATACTTGACACGTGACGGAGCCCAAACTTAAGGATAACTTTTGATCTATGTAGCAAGACTCATGAATGCAAGCGTCTTGTCATTGAGAAAGGCCCGCCGTAGGCAACTTGGCTCTCAATGAGGACAGCTATGTCTCACTGCCACAAAAATGAGGTGGAACTGGGAGCGCACCTGCACCTCCTGCCCAATGTATGACCGAAAACACCCACCACACACCCACCACACCAAATACCCAGACCCCACACCCCAACCCTATATTAGAGATGACATATTTCCCTCAGTATTACAGATCACAAAGAAGTTTGACAATCAAATCCGAATTTCTGATAAACTCCCATATCTACTGGGGCAATTCAGCAGTGTGCCATCACAGCAGCAAGATTTGTGACTGTTCGCACAAGAAAGGCGCGGTAGCGTGGTGAAGTTAGGTAGAAGAAGAGGCAGATACCATAGAGTGATGGTAGATGAAGTAAGATGCACACCATATGTGATGATGCGTTCTATATTGAGCTCAAGTTGTTTACTTGTGTGCTTAGACATCTTGTAGCGATTGTGTCTGGAGATAGAATTGGAGAATCAATGGTATGAGTATATATAATATGACATGTTGTAATGGTCTTTCTTGTTTTGAAACTTCTGTATGTGTAATGTTTACTGTTAAGTTTGTATTGTTGGGGCGGGGGTTTATGTTACTTTTGTGTAGATTAAAAAAAGAAGTCTTGACTCACATAACTGCTTGTTGGCAATGTTAAAGACCTTGTTTCCCATGCCAATGAACGCCCTGTGAAAGGGGATTGGGAATTGATGAATTGAATGGGAGAGAGAGGAGGCAGTGAGAGACGGAGGGACCCTCCTCCCCAACCCAGTACTTTTTTCTCTCTAGTTACTGAGTTGAGGTGTGTGCGCCCACTGCGTGTTGTTTCTCTCTCTCCCTCTTGTAGTGTCTGTGTGTTGTGTGGTGTGGTGTGTGTGTGTGTGTGTGTGTGTGTGTGTGCGTGGTTCGTGCGGCGTTGCGTGGCGTGCGTGCGTCGTGCGGGCGTGCGGCGTGTGTGCGTGGTGTTGGTGCGTGCGAAGTACCGAGAGATGATTTCCTCTCAAATGTGTTAGTCTCTGGTTTACGCATTATCACAGATGAACTAATGTTGATGGGTTCACGCTCACCATCCACTCAGGGGGGGGTGGGCTGGGGGAGGTCCAGGGTTAGGGGTGGTCCCTCTGTTTCTTCTCACTAGATGTTTCTCCCACACTCTTCTTCATCCCCTCAGCAGGCTATGTAGATTTAATGCTCTCCTTAAATAATCCTCTCATATTTCTCTCTCTTTTGTTCTTGTCTCCTCCCCATCTTCTTCCATCTTCTATCGTCTCCCGCCTCTCGTCTCTTGTCTCCTTGCTGTCCCTCTCCTCGGCTCCTCTCCCCCTCCACAATCCCATTCTTGTACAGTGTCCTCTGCTTTTCTGCAATGCGTTTAGATTCAGCTCCTGTCGCGGGGATCATTGTATTTTAGTCTACTTTCTGGTAGAATTGTAAGGTATTATGTGTTTCATAATGGGTGGTAAGTTATGACTCTAGGGGAACAGGACACTCCCTTAGGGTGTAAAACTAGATAAGACGACAGGGCCTGATGTGTGTTTGTGTGTGTGTGTGCGTGCCTCGTGCATGCATGTGTGTGAGAAGTGTGGTGTGTGCTGCGTGTGTGTGAGCGTGTGTGTCTGTCCCGTAGTAATGCTATGTGCCCCTTCACCGGTGCAGGCAGTAACTCAGGTTAATGTTATCTTATTTTACACCGCTCAGGGCAAGCCAGGGGGTATCAGATGGAGTCTTATTTACTGTTTTCAATTAGGATAATGTGACAGAATGTCTGGATTACTATGGAGAACAGCACAGGACACACCTAACCCCTATGGAGAACAAACAACAACTACTCTGTGGAGGAAGCACTACAGACACAGGGATTCCTAACCGTGCCCCTATGGAGAAACACAGGACACACACTCTTAACCCCTACTGGAGAACACACCAGACACACTACTATCCCTATGAGAACACACAGACACACACTACCCCATATGTTAGAAACACACAACACTCATACCCTATGGAGAACACCAGACACAACACTTCCCCAGTGGATGATCACAAGACACACTATCCTATGGAGACCACAGACATCACTACTATCCCCTATGGAGAACACACAGACACACACTATCCCTATGAGAACACACAGACACACACTACTCCCCTAATGTGAAGAACACACATGCCAACACTATCCCCTATGTAGACACACAGACACAACACTATCCCCTAGGTAGAACACCAGACACACACTATCCCCTATGGAGAACACACAGGACACAACACTATCCCCTATGTAGAACAACAGACACACACTACACCCTATGTGAACACACAGAACACACTATCCCGCTATGGAGAACACACAGACAACACTATCCCTATGGAGAACACACGACACACATATCCCTGGAGAACACACAGACACACACTATCCCTATGGAACACACCAGACCACACTATCCCTATGGAGAAACACATACAGGACACACACTATCCCCCTATGTAGAAACACAGACACACACTATCCCCTATGGAGAACACACAGACACACATATCCCCTATGTAGAACACACAGACACACACTAACCCTATGGAGAACCACAGACACACACTACCCCTATGTAGACACCAGAACACACCCCTAGTGTAACACACGACACACTATCCCCTATGGAGAACACACAGACACACCTACCCCTTCTGGAGAACACCAAGACACACAACTATCCCCTATGTAGAACCACAGACACACACTATCCCTATGTAGAACACACAGACACACACTACCCCTATGGGAGAACACACAGACACACACTACCCCTATGTAGAAACACAGGACACACACTACCCCTATGGAGAACACACAGCACACACACTATACCCTCATATAGATGTAGAACACAGACACACACACCCTATGAACACCACAACACACATCCCCTATGGAGAGACACACAGACACAACACTATCCCTATGTAGAACACACAGACACACACTACCCTATGGAGAAACACAGAACATCACTAACCCCTATGGAGAAACACAGACACACCTATCCCCTATGATAGAACACACAGACAACACTATCCCCTATGTAGAACACAGCACACACTCCCTATGGAACAACAGACCACCTACCCCTATGGAGAACAACAGACACACTACCCCTATGGAGACACAGAAAGACACACTATCCCATGGGAAAACACACAGACACACACTCCCCCTAGTGAAACAACACAGACACACACTACCCCCTATGGAGAATACAAGACACAACTACCCCTATTAGAACACACAGACACAAATCCCCTATGAGAACACACAGACACACTACCCTATGGAAAACACAGACACACACTATCCCTATGGAGAACACACAGACACACACCCATGAGACACACAGCACACTACCTAGGAGAACACACAGACACACACTACCCCTATGGAGAACACCAGACCACACACTATCCCTATGAGAATACAAGAGACACACTACCCCCTATGGAGACACACAGACACACACTACCCCTATGGAGAACACACAGACACACACTACCTCCCATATGGAGAACAACACAGACACACACTATCCCCTATGGAGAACACACAGACACACATATCCCTAACCACACTATCCAAGAACACACAGACACACACTTCCCCTATGTAGAACCACAGACACCACTAACCCTATGTAGAGACACACAGACACACACTAACCCCTATGTAGAACAAATAGACACAGCACTATCCCTATAGAACACCAGACAACACATATCCGCTTCCAGGACCATCACTATCCACTAACGTATGAGAACACACAGACACACACTCCCCTATTAGAAACAACACGACAATCACTACCCCCTATGGAGAACACACAGACACCACATACCCCTATGTAGAAACACACAAACTATCATGTAACACAACTACCCCTATGTAGAACACACAGACAACACACACTAACCCTATGAGAAAACAGACACACAGCTATCCCTATGGAGAACAACACAGACACACTATCCCCTATGTAGAACACACAGACACACACTACCCCTATGGAACACACAGACACACACATCCCCTATGGAGAACACACAGACACACACTATCCCTATTAGAACACACAGACACACACTATCCCTATGGAGAACACACAGACACACACTATCCCCTATGGAGAACACAGACACACTATCCCCTATGGAGAAACCAAGACACACACTATCCCCTATGGACCAAGACACAGCACACATCCCCTATGGAGAACACACAGACACACACTATCCCCTATGGAGAAACACAGACACACTACCCCTATTAGAACACACAGACACACCTATCTATGTAGAACACACAGACACACATCCCCTATGTAGAACACACACAGACACACACTATCCCTATGTAGAACACACAGACACACACAACCCCTATGGAGAACACACAGACACACACATACCCTATGGAGAAACACACAGACACACACTACCCTATGTAGAACACACAGACACACACTCAACCCCCTATGAGAACACAGACACACACTACCCCTATGTGAGAAACACACACACACTACCCCTATGGAGAACACAGACACACCACACCCCTATGAGAACACACAGACACACCATCCCTATGTACAACAGACACATCCTATCCGTAGAAACACACAGAACACTACCCCCATGGAGAAAACACAGACACACACTACCCCTATGGAGAACACACAGACACACACTACCCCTATGGAGAACACACAGACACACACTCATCCCTATGTAGAACACACAGACACACAACTATCCTATGTGAACACACAGACACACACTATCCCCTATGTAGAACACACAGACACACACTATCCCCTATGGAGAACACACAGACACACACTACCCTATGGAGAACACACAGGACACACACTACCCCCTATGGAGAACACCACAGGCAGCAGACACACACTACCCCCTACTAGAGAACAACAGGACACACACTACCCTATGGAGAACACACAGACACACACTAACCCTATGGAGAACACACAGACACACACTAACCCCTATGGGAACACACAGACACACACTATCCCCTATGGAGAATACACAGACACACACTATCCCCTGGAGGGAGCCCAGGCTTCCTCTGTGTGTTTCCACACAGTGGTTATCATCTCACCATGGACTGATGGGTCCTACTGTAATTTACAACATGGCTCGTTGACTCATTTTAACTAGCTATGTGCGATTCCTAATATTGATAGCGATAGCTAGGTTTCCATCCAATTGGCGACAGATTTTCATTTGGATATTCTAAAATAGTTTCCTTCAAATTGATTTGTCGTGGATAAAAGGCTGAGCATGAATAACGTAGTACACATACACAATCACTTTTGCGGTTAAATTCCCATCTACAGAATGAAAAATAGTTTGTTTAAATCGGTTTCCATCACATTTTCAACTCTACTGATGGTTTTGTCACAGAACATGTTGTGTTATATAGAGAATGTGCCCACTCTGGTCTTGGTACATGAACTCTAGCCAAAAGGCTCGTGGGTATAGCAAACCTGATGAGATTGTTATGGGCAAAAAAAAGCGAGATTCATTTTATTTGTCAAACGGCATCCAAGCATCGATCATCATGTCACCAGAATAATATTTATAGGAAAGAGCATCAAGCTCATCACCGTGCACCTTTCACCACCCTGTGAAGTTCTTCATAACTTATTTCATCTGTAGTCTAATAAACGGCATGCTTTCCCAAGTCATAGTGGGAGGAACACACACCATATCATCGCATGACTCCAAGTTTACTTCGATATTGTCACGCCCTGGCTATAGAGAGGTTTTTTATTCTCTATTTTGGTTAGGCCAGGGTGTGACTAGGGTGGGCAGTCTATGTTCTTTTTTCTATGTTGTTGGTTTCTATGTGTTTGGCTGGTGTGTTCCCAATGAGAGGCAGCTGTCTATCGTTGTCTCTGATGGAGCCATACTTAGGTTGCCTGTTTTCCCATTTTGTGTTGTGGGTGATTAATTTCTGTTTAGGGGGTTTGTTGGCAGTTCCAGACCGAGACGGAGCTGTTTCGGTTGTCACTTTGTTGTTTTTGCTTTTTAGTGTTCAGTTTCTATTAAACATGACGAACACATACCACGCTGCGTTTTGGTCTTCACCTTCTTCCGCCGACAGCCGTTACAGATATGATGGTTAATATATCGATATTTGCGCATAAAGGTTTTTTCGACCTCCATTTCTCACATAATTAATCTTAAAGACAAAATGATGCCACCTTGTCTCGCATAATTTGTTTTGTTGACGTTTGGAAAGTTTACAGACAAATTTGCTGTTTCCATCATGCCTGTCTTGAACATTTCTTGTCTTGAACAATGTTACTGTTCAATACCTCATCATGGCATGGCTTTGTGATGGATCCAATGTTAAACACATCATATTAAATATTACCCTATTAGTTTTGAGAGAGAGAGAGATGGCTTGAGGGATTGTGGGCTGACTGAGGAGTCACACGGCCCGACAGACAGACCGGTAGTGAGTGGCGTTTGTTCTTCTGGCATGTGGTTGTCTGTCAGTGTGTCTGATAGTCTTTGTCTGAATCTGAACGTGCGTTAGCGGTATACCGCCAAAMCCATCCAAAGCATCTATAAAATGGTGGTTAAGTGTTTCCTGAGATCCCCCTGCCGATGGGAGGAGCCACACAAGCTGTACATGCATATAGGGTGCATCTTAAAAGTCTACCATGGCTTCCTTCCCTCATCTCCTTTGTCTCCTCTGGACTGATGAAAGCAAACTTCTTCTAATGCATTCACCATGTTGTWCTCGCATGTACATATTAGTGCAGAAGAAGGAAGGGAGCCACTTAAGACAATTCAAGATGTACCCTTATGGCCAACCACAGGAATTTATGTTAAGCACTTTTAAAGTGGTGTGCACTTCTATCTGCCAGCAAGAGGCAGTACTATGCTCCTTCTGCCATGGCTGAGGTCTGTCTGGTGCTTGGCCTCTGTCAGAAAAACTGAAGATCACTTCCTCTCCACCACTAGCATACTTCTCTTTTTTCTGGAAGCCTCTCTGAACCGACAGGGTGGTCTGTAACATCACCAACTGGACCTGGGCTTGGATTCCTCTCCTCTATGTGTTGGATGGGAGAACTTTATTTGTTAGAGGCTCTACTAATGATTGACCCTGTCTCTCCTTCTCTCTCTCCTTCCTTCTCTCCATCTGTAGGCCAGCAGGCCTGGCTTCAGACTGTTGACGTTTGTTTCCGTCTTTTCTCCGTCTGCTTTAAGGTAAACACCTACACATGCGGCTGAGTGGAAAAAATTATGAATAGTGCTCATGAAAGTATGTTGACAGTTCTGAAGACATATGCACACACATATGAAGATGGTGGGGTAGAGAGAGAGAGAGAGAGAGAGAGAGAGAGAAGAGAGAGAGAGAGAGAGATGAGGGG
>NW_019945524.1:30833-31619 GCF_002910315.2 Salvelinus sp. IW2-2015 | reverse complement strand
GGAGTACTGTACAATCCACATATCTTACACTCTTAGAAAAAGGGTTCCAAAAGCGTTCTGCGGCTGTCCCKATAAGGGAGAACCCATTTTGGTTCCAGGTAGAACTCTTTTGTGTTCCATGTAGAACKWTRTSRYSAYAWMGTTCTACATGGAACKCAAAAGYGTTCTACCTAAAACCAAAATGGTTCTACCTGGAGGCAAAAGTGGTTATTCAAATGGTGCTCCTATGGGGACAGCCGAAGAACCCTTTTTGGTTCTAGATAGCACCTTTTTTCTAAGAGTGTACATTACACCAACACCAAAACAGCCCAGTGGGATTGAGTACACTGCTCACAAACATACACACTGAAAACATCCTCATCTGAATAAACAAACATCCATATAGACTAGTGCTGAATAGGGAACAGAGGGCCAGTAGAAAGTAATGCTGTATGAAGACATGCTGTATGAAGCCATGCTGTCCGTATAAACCATGCTGTATGAAGCCATGCTGTATGAAGCCATGCTGTATGAAGCCATGCTGTCCGTATAAACCATGCTGTATGAAGCCATGCTGTATGAAGCCATGATGGAGATATAAGCCACGCTGTCTGTAACCATGCTGTATGTAACCATGCTGTATTAATCCATGCTGTATGTAACCATGCTGTATTACGCCATGCTGTATGTAACCATTAAGCCATGCTGTCTGTAACCATGCTGTATGTAACCATTGAGCCACACTGTCTGTAACCATGCTGTATGTAACCATGCTGTATTAAGCCATGCTGTCTGTAACAATGCTGT
>NW_019945524.1:22741-24964 GCF_002910315.2 Salvelinus sp. IW2-2015 | reverse complement strand
GTTCTATACGGAGCGATGGTGTTGATAAAGCGATGAGCTTTCATAGGAGCATGCGGATTGTCATGGTAAGCAAGTGGCTTCATGAACTGTACTGGTTTAGGTTGACAGAAGCAGTGGCTTTCATACACATGGTTTGTGGTACCGTAGGAAGCATTGCTGTGTCAAAGTCAGTCATGTTACAGGACAGTCGGGTAGTGGCTTAGATTGACATACATGGTGGCTGTAATGTAGGGTGTGATTACAGCGTGGGTAGAGCAGCTGTGGCGGCCATGCTGTATGAAACCATGCTGTATGAAACCATGCTTTATGAAGCCATGCTGTTTTAATCCATGCTGTATGAAGCCATGCTTTATGAAACCATGCACCAGGAAATATTGATGAACGTAACCAGGCTGTATGAAGACATGCTGTACGAAGCCCTGCTGTCCGTATAATCCATGTTGTATGAAACCATGCTGTATGAATCCATGCTGTGTGATGCCATGCTGTATGAAGCCATGCTGTCTGTAACCGATAAGCCACGCTGTCTGTAACCATGCTGTTATTTAGCCATGCTGTCTGTAACCATTAAGCCACGCTGTCTGTAACCATTAAGCCACGCTGTCTGRAACCAGGCTGTATGTAACCATTAAGCTATGCTGTATGTAACCATGCTGTATGAAGCCATGCTGTCCGTACAAACCATGCTGTATGAAGCAATGCTGTTTGTATAAACCATGCTGTCTGTAACCATTAAGCCACGCTGTCTGTAGCCATGCTGTATAAACCCATTAGGCCATGCTGTATTAAGCCATGCTGTCTGTAACCATGCTGTATTAAACCATTAAGCCATGCTGTCTGTAACCATGCTGTATGTAACCATAATGTATTAAGCAATGTTGTATGTAACCATGTGGTATGTAATCATTAAGTCATGCTGTATGTAACCATGCTGCATGTAACCATGCTGTATTAAGCCATGCTGTATGTAACCATTAAGCCACACTGTCTGTAACCATGCTCTATGTAACCATTATCCCATGATGTGTGTAACCATGCTGTATTAAGCCATGTTGTATGTAACCATGTGGTATGTAACCATTAAGCCATGCTATCTGTAACGACGCTGTCTGTAACCATGCTGTATTAAGCCATGCTGTGTGTAACCATGTGGTATGTAACCATTAAGCCACGCTGTCTGTATCTATGCTGTATATAACCATGCTGTATGTAACCATGCTGTTTGTAACCATGCTTGTATGTAACCATTAAGCCGTACTTTCTGTAACCATGCTGTATTAAGCCATGCTGTCTGTAACCATATGCTTGTATGTACCATTAAGCCACACTGTCTGTAACCATGCTGTATGTAACCATTATCCCATGATGTGTGTAACCATGCTGTATTAAGCCATGTTGTATGTAACCATGTGGTATGTAACCATGTGGTATGTAACCATTAAGCCATGCTGTCTGTACCCATGCTGTATTAAGATATGATGTCTGTAACCATGCTGTCTGTAACCATGCTGTATTAAGACATGCTGTCTGTAACCATGCTGTCTGTAACCATGCTGTATTAAGCCATGCTGTCTGTACCATGCTGCATGTAACCATGCTGTATTAAGCCATGCTGTCTGTAACCATGCTGTCTGTAACCATGCTGTATTAAGACATGATTGTCTGTAACCATGCTGTCTGTAACATGCTGTATTAAGACATGCTGTCTGTAACCATGCTGTCTGTAACCATGCTGTATTAAGCCATGCTGTCTGTAACCATGCTGCATGTAACCATGCTGTATTAAGCCATGCTGTCTGTAACCATACTGTATGTAATCATTAAGCCATGCTGTCTGTAACCAAGATGCATGTAACCATGCTGTATTAAGCCATGCTGTCTGTAACCATGCTGTATGTAACCATTAAGCCATGCTGTCTGTAACCATTAAGCACGATGTCTGTAACCATGCTGTCTGTAACCATGCTGTATGGAACCATTAAGCCATGCTGTATTAACCATGCTGTATGTAACCATTAAGCCATGCTGTCTGTAACCATTAAGCCACGATGTCTGTAACCATGCTGTATGTAACCATGCAGTATTAAGCCATGCTGTCTTTAACCACGCTGCATGTAATCATTAAGCCATGCTGTCTGTAACCATGCTGTATGTAACCATTAAGCCATGCTGTCTGTAACCATGCTGTATGTAACCATGCTGTATTAAGCCATGCTGTCTGTT
>NW_019945524.1:15810-19674 GCF_002910315.2 Salvelinus sp. IW2-2015 | reverse complement strand
GCTGTATGTAACCATTAAGCCATGCTGTCTGTAACCATGCTGTATGTAACCGTTAAGCCATGCTATCTGTAACCATGCAGTATGTAACCATTAAGCCATGCTGTATGTAACCATCCTGTACCAATCCATGCTGTATATAACCATGCTGTATTAAGCCATGCTGTATGTAACCGTTACGCCATGCTGTCTGTAACCATGCTGTATGTAACCATTAGGCCATACTGTCTGTATTCATGATATCTGTAACCATGCTGTATTAAGCCATGCTGTATGTAACCATGCTGTATTAAGCCATGCTGTATGTAACCATGCTGTATGTAACCATTATATCATGCTGTCTGTAACCATCCTGTATTACGCCATGCTGTATGTAACCGTGCTGTATTAAGTCATGCAGTCTGTAACCATGCTGTTTTAAGTCATGCTGTCTGTAACCATGCTGTATTAAGCCATACTGTCTGTAACAATGCTGTATGTATCCATTATGTCATGCTGTCTGTAACCATCCTGTATTAAGCCATGCTGTCTGTAACCATGCTGTATGTAACCATTAAGCCATTTTGTCTGTAACCATGCTGTATGTAACCATGCTGTATTAAGCCATGCTGTCTGTATCCATGCTGTATGTAACCATTAAGCCATGCTGTCTGTAACCATGCTGTATGTAACCATTAAGCCACGATGTCTGTAACCATGCTGTATGTAACCATTAAGCCATGCTGTCTGTAACCATGCTGTATGTAACCATTAAGCCATGCTGTATGTAACCATGCTGCATGTAACCAGTAAGACTTGCTGTCTGTAACCATGCTGTCTGTAACCATGCTGCATGTAACCATTAAGACATGCTGTCTGTAACCATGCTGTATTAAGACATGCTGTCTTTAACCATGCTGCATGTAACCATTAAGACATGCTGTCTGTAACCATGCTGTCTGTAACCATGTTGTCTGTAACCATGCTGTCTGTAACCATGTTGTATGTACCCATTATATCATGCTGTCTGTAACCATCCTGTATTATTCCATGCTGTATGTAACCGTGCTGTATTAAGTCATGCTGTCTGTAACCATGCTGTTTTAAGTCATGCTGTCTGTAACCATGCTGTATTAAGCCATACTGTCTGTAACAATGCTGTATGTATCCATTATGTCGTGCTGTCTGTAACCATCCTGTATTAAGCCATGCTGTCTGTAGCCATGCTGTATTTAGCCATGCTGTCTGTAACCGTGCTGTATTTAGCCATGCTGTCTGTAACCGTGCTGTATTAAGCCATGCTGTCTGTAGCCATGCTGTATGTAACCATTAAGCCATGTTGTCTGTTACCATGCTGTATTAAGCCATGCTGTATTAAGCCATGCTGTCTGTATTAAGCCATGCTGTATGTAACCATGCTGTATGTAACCATTAAGCCATGCTGTCTGTAACATGCTGTATGTAACCATGCTGTATTAAGCCATGCTGTCTGTAACCATGCTGTATGTAACCATTAAGKKATGCTGTCTGTAACCATGCTGTATGTAACCATTAAGCCACGTTGTCTGTAACCATGCTGTCTGTAACCATGCTGTATGCTGTATGAAGGCATGCTGTCCGTATAAACCATAAAGTATGAAGGAAGGAAGGAAGGAAGGAATCCAAGATGGCGTAGCAGTCGACGTGTGTTGTCTCTGTCCCATGTAAATAGCCGGTTTCGTCTTTTTTTTTCGTATATATTTTTAATCTCACTTTCCACTATGATCTAAATATACTTTCCGCAACCCGCCTCACCCAATGTGATACGGATCTACTATTTTTATACGTTATAACTGGAAACTCCATCAGCAGCTAGCCAGCTAACTAGCTACTAGCTAGTGTAAACTGTTAGCCACGGCTAGCCGTCTTCACCTTCAGCTCGGACACCAGCCAGCTTAACAGCTGATATCAACCAGTTTATTGCGCGATATCAACCCAGAGCATATCAGACTGATTTTCTCCACCACATCACGGATTCCTGACGCAAGCCTGGACAATTACACCGGATCATCGCAGCTAGCTAACTGCAACCGAGTAGCTACTGCTGGCTAACGCCTCTGTCCCGAAGCAAGCACCAGTTAGCCTTGAGCTAGCCTCGAGCTAGGCCCCTCGCCGGCTAGCCGAAGAGGTCTACCAGCGAATTCTTGGGCTACAATACCTCTTTTTGCCAATTGGACTGGACCTTCTTTTGCCGACACAGAGCCCTGCCAATCCATCACAAATGGTCTAAATGAGCTACAAGCTAATTTAGCCATCTTTTTTGCCGCTGCTTAGTAGCTTTTACCTTCTGCACAGACACCAGCCCTGTTTAGCCTGGATATTACTCACCAATTTACCAGCAGCTAGCGCCACTGCACGAAGCTAGCACCATTAGCAAACACAATTCTACAATTCACAACCTCTCTTTCGCCACCGCCATCCGGCGTGGATTCTCTGTCGACACGACCACGTCTGAGCAGACCCCCCCGTCTGAGCGACCTCCCCCGGCTACTAACTTTAAACGCCGCGTGCTAGCTTAGTGGAGGCCTCCCTGCTCCATCACGGCTGCCCCCTGGACACTATGATCACTTGGCTACATAGCTGGCATGCTTGACTGTCCATTAATTCACGGTACTCCATTCTGTTTATTTGTGTTTTATCTGTCGGCTCTGTGCTTTAACTCAGGATCTGCGGTGTAGTTAATCCGACCTCTCTGCCTAGTCGTCGCCATTTTTACCTGTTGTTGCTGTGTTAGACTAGCACCCTGTTATTGCTGCTGTTATCTTACCTGTTGTTTTAGCTAGCTCTCCCAATCAAGACCTGCAATCACTTTATGCCTTACTGTATGTCTCTCTCAAATATCAATATGCCTTGCATACTGTTGTTCAGCTAGTATCATGATCATTGTTTTGGTTTGCAATGGACCCCGTAGTTCCACTCTCCGTACCTCTGATACATCCTTGTCCCACCCCCACACATGCGGTGACCTCACCCATTGAGACCAGCATGTCCAGAGATACAACCTCTCTTATCATCACCAGTGCCTGGGCTTGCCTCCGCTGTACCCGCGCCCCACCATACCCCTGTCTGCACATGATGCCCAGAATCTATTCTACCACGCCCATAAATCTGCCCTTTATTCTTCTGTCCCAACGCTCGAGCGACCAGTTCTGATAGCCTTTAGCCGCACCCTCATCCTACTACTCCTCTGTTCCTCGGTGATGTGGAGGTAAACCCAGGCCCTGCATGTCCCCAGTCACCCTCATTGTTGACTTCTGTGATCGGAAAAAGCCTTGGCTCAGCATTCACATCAAAGCTCCTGTCCCTATTGTTTACTCACCGCTTTAGCACACTCGCCAACCTGATCCTTGCCGTTGCCGAATCCTGCTTAGGAAGGCCACCAAATCTTGGGTTCTATCCCAACTATAAACTTCGTCAAGATAGAACTGCCAAAGGGGAGGAGTTGCAACTATGCTGAGATAGCTGCAAAGTTCTGTCATACTTTCCAGGTCTATGCCCAAACAGTTCGAACTTCTAATTAAAAATTTCTCTCCAAAATAAGTGCTCTCACTGTGTGCGCCTGGCTAGCCGACCCCCTCAGCTCCAGCTGTGGCCGAGACCATCTGTGAATGATCGCTCCCGATTAGCTTCAGGGTTTGTTCTGTTAGGTGACTCAAGTGATGGCTTAACACCTGGCAGTCTACAATCCAAGCTATGCCCATCTCACACAAATCATCAAGGAACCCACCCGGTACAACCTAAATCCGTAAACATGGGCACCCTAATAGACATTATCCTGACCAACTGCGCCTCCAAATACACTCTGCTGTCTTCAATCAAGATCTCAGGATCACTGGCCTCCTTTGCTGT
>NW_019945524.1:11658-12248 GCF_002910315.2 Salvelinus sp. IW2-2015 | reverse complement strand
ATGTTGTATGTAACCATAATGTATTAAGCCATGTTGTATGTAACCATTAAGGCATGCTGTCTGTAACCATGCTGCATGTAACCATGCTGTATTAAGCCATGATGTCTGTAACCATGCTGTATGTAACCATTAAGCCATGCTGTCTGTAACCATGCTGTATGTAACCATTAAGCCATGCTGTCTGTAACCATGCTGTATGTAACCATTAAGCCATGATGTCTGTAACCATGCTGTATGAAGTCATGCTGTCTGTAACCATGCTGTATTAAGCCATGCTGTCTGTAACCATGCTGTATGTAACCATTAATCCATGCTGTCTGTAATCATGCTGTATGAATCCATGCTGTCTGTAACCATGCTGTTTTAAGCCATGCTGTATGTAACCATTAAGCCATGCTGTCTGTTACCATGTTGTATGTAATCATTAAGCCATGCTGTCTGTAACCATGCTGCATTTAACCATTAATACATGCTGTCTGTAACCATGCTGTATGAAGCCATACGTCTGTAACCATGCTGTATTAAGCCATTTTGTATCTAACCATTAAGCCATGCTGTCTGTTACCATGCTCTATGAAGCCATGCTTCAT
>NW_019945524.1:0-5318 GCF_002910315.2 Salvelinus sp. IW2-2015 | reverse complement strand
TCTCTCTCTCTCCTCTCTCTCCCTCTTTCTCGCTCTCTCTCTCTTGCTCTCTCTCCTTTCTCTCTCTCTCCTCTCTCTTTCTCGTCGATCCTGTCATGACCCTTTTCCCCAAACCCTTTCTCTTTAAAAAAATTCAAAATAATCTCATAAAAGAAATGTTTAAGTCTAGTCAAGCTTTGTTGGCAAGAAAGGAATAAATCAACGTCCTACAACACATCAATGGTGCAGTTATAGTTTTAACTTAGCATAATCTTGCTAGCCTAAACCGTGTGGCGTGTTATTAGCGTGTTAGCGTAGCCTCCGTCTGTCTCTCTCCACTACTACAGTGTGTCTGGGCTGTCGTRCTGGGCTGCTAGACTCTTAGCAGCYCCCCCTCATGGTCAGGCCTTACCACAGACGTTGTGGGGCATGTAATAAATCTGTTTACCTGAAGGACATATGTGCGTCAGCGCTCACTAATCAAATAATTCCCCCTCTCCTCTCCTGGAGCATGTCCCATCTTCTCTCCATCTTTRCTTTTCTTCTATGTTTTTTTCTCACTCTGCTGGTTTTCTGCCCGGTACTTTGCTTGTTGTAGGAGGGCCGTGAAATGCATTAAGCAATCGGAGGTAGCTTCAATGATAATCTATTTAGACTCCCCCTCTTTGTCTCTGTGTGTTTGTTCTTTTGAGCTGTCGTTTCTTGATGTTTACCTCGTGTGCCAAAGCCGGAGCTGGTTTTCAAAGTCAAGGTGCGACTTTGTAAAGACGAGCGACAAGAGGAAGTGAAACAGACAATAGATTATGAGATTAACGTAGAAAGACAGACAAACAGAGGGAAAAGAAAGAAGGGGATTAAGGGGGATTTCCTAAATGGAAACTGAGAGGTAAGGACTGATGAAGGTAGGCACATCTCATCATCTCTGTGTTCTCTCCCTATGAGAGGTAAGGACTGATTGAAGGTAGGGCAATCGTCATCCTCTCTGTGTTCTCTCCTCTGAAGGTAAAGGAACTGATGGAGGGTAGGCACATTCACTCTTCTGTGTTTCTCTCCTCTGAGAGGTAAGGACTGACGAGGGTAGGCCTCTCATCCTTCGTGTGTTTCTCCCTTGAGGGTAAGGACTTGATGAAGGTAGGCACACATTCCCTTCTGTGTTCTCTCCCTCTGAGAGGTGGACTGATGAATGGTAGGCACATCTATCTCTCTGTGTTTCTCCCTCTGAAGGTAAGGACTGATGAAGGTAGGCATCTCTCTCTCTGGTTATGCTCCCCTCTGAGAGGTAAGGAGTGACGCAAGGGTAGGCATCTCACCTTTCTGTGTTCTCTCCTCTGAAGGTTAAGGACTGATGAAGGTGGCAATCTCACCCTTCTGTGTTCTCTCCCCTCAGGGGGGGGGGGGGGGGGGGGGGGGGGGGGGGGGGGGGGGGGGGGGGGGGGGGGGGGGGGGGGGGGGGGGGGGGGGGGGGGGGGGGGGGGGGGGGGGGGGGGGGGGGGGGGGGCAACACGACGCTGAGAGGAGGACTGATGAAGGTAGGCACATCTATCTCTCTGTGTTCTCCTCTGAGAGGTAAGGACTGACAAGGTAGGCACATTCATCCTCTCTGTGTTCTCTCCTCTGGAAGTAAGGACTGGGGGGAAAAATTTTGAAAGGGGGGTTAAAGGGCCTTCACTTCGTTGTGTTCTCTCCTTGAGAGGTAAGGACTGACGAAGGTAGGCCAATCTCATCCTCTCTGTGTTCTCTCCCTCTGAGAGGTGGACTGATGAAGGTAGGCACATTCATCTCTCTGTGTTCTCTCGACCTTGAGAGGTAGGACTGACGCAGGTGGCCACATTCATCTCTCTGTGTTCTCTCCCCTCTGAGAGGTAAGGACTGATGAAGGTAGGCACATCTTGCTCTTCTGTGTTCTCTCCCCTCTGAGAGGTAAGGATGATGAAGGTAGGTCACATCTCCATCCTCTCTGATGTTCTCTCCCCTCTGAGAGGTAAGACTGATGAAGGTAGGCAATCTCTCTTCTGTGTTCTCTCGCTCTGAGAGGTAGGATGATGAAGGTAGGCAGCATTCTCCTCTGTTGTTCTCTCCCTCTGAGAGGTAGGACTGCTGAGGTAGGCCATCTATCCTCTCTGTGTTCTCTCGCCTCTGAGAGGTAAGGACTGATGAAGGTAGGCACATCTCATCTCTCTGTGTTCTTTCCCTCTGAGAAGGTAGGATGATGGAAGGTGGTTCTATCTCATCCTCTCTGTTGTTCTCTCTCTGGAGGTAAGGATGGACGAAGGTAGGCACATTCATCTCTCTCTGTGTTTCTCCCCTCTGAGAGGTAGGATGATGGGTGGCACATCTCATCTCTCTGTGTTCTCTCGCCCTCTGAGAGGTTAGGATGATGAAGGTAGGCAGAAAAAAAAAAACATCTACCCTCTCGTGGTTCTCTCCCTTGAGAGGGTAAGGATGATGAAGTAGGACTTCATCCTCTCTGTGTTCTCTCCCCTCTGAGAGGTAGGACTGCGAAGGTAGACTCTCATCTCTATGTGTTCTCTCCCTCTGAGAGGTAAGGATGATGAAGGTAGGCACATCTATCCTCTCTGTGTTTCTCCCTTGAGAGTAAGGAACTGAATGAAGGTGGCACATTCACCTCTCTGTGTTCTCCCTCTGAGAGGTAAGTACTGTGAAGGTAGGCACATCTTTCTCTCTTGTGTTCTCTCCCTCTGAGAGGTAGGACTGATGAGGTCGGACGATCTCGTTCTCTTGGTGTTTCATCCTCTGAGAGGTAAGGACTGATGAAGGTAGGCCATCCTCATCTTCTGTGTTCTCTCCCTTTTCCCTGAGAGGTAAGGACTGATGAGGTAGGCACTCTCATCTCTCTGTGTTCTCTCCCTCTGAGAGGTAAGGACTTGATGAGTGTAGGCACATCTCATCTCTCTGTGTTTCTCCCTCTGAGAGGTAGGACTGATGAAAGGTAGGCATCTCTCTCTCTGTGTCTCTCCCTCTGAGAGGTAAGGACTGATGAAGGTAGGAATCTCATCCTCTCTGTGTTCTCTCTTGAGAGGTAAGGATGATGAAGGTAGGCACATCTCATCCTTCTGTGTTCTCTCCCTCTGAGAGGTAAGGATGATGAGTGGCAATCTCATCCTCTCTTGTTTCTCCCCTCTGAGAGGTAAGTGCTGATGAAGGGTAGGACATCTACTCTTCTGTGTTCTCTCCCTCTGAGAGTAGGACTGATTGAATGTGGCCATCTCACCTTCTGTGTTTCTTCTCTCTGAGAGTTTTAAGGACTGATGAAGGTAGGGCATTCATTCTCTGTGTTCTTCCTCTGAGAGGTAAGGACTGATGAGGTAGGCACATTCATCTCTCTGTGTTCTCTCCCTCTGAGCGGTAGGATGATGAAGGTAGGCATCTCTCCTCTCTGTGTTCTCTCCTTGAGAGGTAAGGACTGATGAAGGTTAGGCCATCTCATCTCTCTGTGTTCTTCTCCTCTGAGAGGTAGACTGATGAATAGGCACATCTCTCTCTCTGTGTTCTCTCCCTCTGAGAGGTAAGGATGCTTGGAGGTAGGCAACCTCTCACCTCTTCTGTTTCTCTCCCTCTGAGAGGTAAGGACTTGATGAAGGTAGGCCATTCATCCTCTCTGTGTTCTCTCCCTCTGAGAGGTAAGGACTGATGAAAGGTAGGCACATCTCATCTTCTGTGTTCTCTTCCCTCTGAGAGGTAAGGATGATGCAGGTAGGCAATTCCACATCTCTGTGTTTCTCTCCCTCTGAGAGGTAAGGAATGATGAAGGTAGGCACATTCATCTTCTGTGTTCTCTCCCCTCTGAGAGGTAAGGACTGATGAAGGTAGGACATCTATCTCTCTGGTGTTCTCTCCTCTGAGGTAAGGACTGATGAAGGTAGGCACTCTATCCTCTCTGTGTTTCCTTGAGAGGTAAGGCTGATGAAGGTAGGCACATTCTTCTCTCTGTGTTCTTCCCCTCTGAGAGTAGGACTGATGAAGGTCGGCACTCGTCATCTCTCCTGTGTTCTCTCTCTGAGAGGTAGGACTGATGAAGGTAGGTACATTATCTCTCTGTGTTCTTCCCCTCTGAGAGGTAAGGACTGATTGACGGTCAGGCCACATTCATCCTTCTCTGTGTTTCTCCTCTGAGAGGTAAGGACTGATGAAGGTAGGACATCTAACCTCTCTGTGTTCTCTCCCCTCTGAGAGGTCGGCTGATGAAGGTGGCACATCTATCTCTCTTGTTTCTCCTCTGAGGGTAAGGATGATGAAGGTAGTGCCATCTCATTCCTCTCTGTGTTCTCTCCCCTCTGGAGGTAAGGACTGATTGAAGTGGCACATCTCATCCTCTCTGTTGTTTCTCCTTCTGAGAGGTAAGACTGATGAAGGTAGGCACATTCACTCTCTTGTTTCTCCCTCTGAGAGGTAAGGATGATGAATGTAGGCCCATCTTCACCTCTCTGTGTTTCTCCTCTGAGAGGTCAGGACTGATTGAAGGTAGGCACTCTCATATCTCTGTGTTTCTCCTCTGAGAGGCTAAGGACTGATGAAGGTAGGCACATCTCATCCCTCTGATGTGTTCTCTCCCTCGAGAGGTAAGGAATGACGAAGGTAGGCACCTCTCATCCTCTCTGTGTTCTTCTCCCCTCTGAGAGTTAGGATGATAAGGTAGGCACATCTCATCCTCTCTGTGTTTCTCCCCTCTGAGAGGTAAGGACTGATGAAGGTAGGCCATCTCATCTTCTGTGTTTCTTCCTCTGAGAGGTAAGGACTGATGAAGGTAGGCACATTCATCTCTCTGTGTTCTCCCCCTCTGGAGGTTAAGGATGATGAAGGTAGGCAATCTCATCTCTCTGTGTTTCTCTTGAGAGGTAGGATGATGAGGTAGGCACATCTCCTCTTCTGTGTTTCTCTCCCTCTGAGAGGTAGGATGATGAAGGGTAGGAACTCTCCTCTTCTCCAATGTGTTCTCTCCCTCTGAGAGGTAGGATGATGAAGGTAGAATCTCATCTCTCTGTGTTCTTCCTGAGAGGTAAGGATTAGATGAAGGTTAGGGACTCTCATCCTCTTGTGTTCTCTCCCCTCTGAGAGGTTTAAGGATGATGAAGGTAGGCACATTATCCTTCTGTGTTTCTCTCTCTGAGTAGGTAAGGATGATGAAGGTAGGCAATCTCATCTCTTGTGTTCTCTCCCCTCTGAGAGGTAAGGATGATGAATGGTGGCAACATTCATCCTCTCTGTGTTCTCTCCCCTCTGAGAGTAAGGCTGATGAAGGTAGGCACATACTCATCCTCTTGTGTTTCTCTTGAGAGGTAACGATGATGAGGTTAGGCAATCTCATCCTTTCTGTGTTC
>NW_019945523.1:39358-47468 GCF_002910315.2 Salvelinus sp. IW2-2015 | reverse complement strand
GAGCAAGACAGCACTCTGACTTGTGGAGCTACTTTCTCCCATCATTCTATCAGTAACAGCGCTCTGACGTGATGTGAGCTACTGTTCTCCATCACTTCTACAGTAGACAGCCACGCTGACTGATGTGGATCTTACTTTCTCCATCATTCTATCAGTAGACAGCACTCTGACTCATGTGGAGCTACTGTTCTCCATTCTTTCTATCAGTAGACACACTCTGACTGACGTTGGAGCTACTGTTCTCAATCATTCTATCAGCAGACATGCACTCTGACTGATGTGGAGCTTACTGTCTCCATCATTCTATTCAGAGACAGCACTCTGACTGACGTGGAGCTACTGTTCTCCATCATGTCTATCAGCAGAACAGCACTGACAGATGTGGAAGGCTACTTTTCTCCATCATTCTAGTCAGTAACAGCACTCTGAGCTGACGGGACTTAACTGTTCTCCATCATTCTATCAGCAGACAGCACTCTAGACTGGACGTCGGAGCCTACTGTTCTCCCATCATTCTATCCAGTAGCAGCGCTCTGACTGATGTGGAGCTCTCGTTTCTCCATCATTCTATCAGTAGACAGCACTCTGACTGATGTGGAGCTACTGTTCTCCATCATTCTATCAGTAAAGACAGCGCTTCTGACTGATGGGAAGCTACTGTTCTCCATCATTCTATCAGTAGAACAAGCACTCTGACTGGACGTGGAGCTACTGTTTCTCCATCAGTCTATCAGTAGACAGCGCTCTGACTGGACGTGAGCTTACTGTATCTCCATCTTCTATCCAGTAGACAAGCGCTTCTGACTATGTGGGAGCTACTGTTCTCTGGTACTTTTCTTGTGTAGGCCAGGAATATTTTCTCCAGTAAAATGCCAAGATTCACTTCAAGCAACACATTAATCAGGAAATGTAGCTGCTACATTCTTTTCTATGATAAAACAGCTGAAAATGGTATGACCATTCATCGTGTTTAGCCAAAACAACAACAAAAAAGACCTTGCCTTTTCATTGTAAGCTCATCTGTTGTGTGGCTGCTGCCAATGAGTGTTTTTTAGTTCTGTTGTCAATCTGATGAAAAGATGAAGCTCTTTTCTGCCTAAGTGTTTTCGTGAAGGGAAACACACTATTAGTTGCACACCCCTGATCGGTCTATTTGAAGCAAGAAACACTTTACTTTCAATTATAAAACGCAGGTGAAATCTGGTTTTAAAATTCAGCTTTTTGATTAGTCCGCGTTTTTGACCCCTGGATCGAACCTGTGACTACCTATCCACAAACCAAATGTCCCCATTCCCTCCTCTCTTCTTCATCTTTCCTTAATGTTAGCATTCAGCTCCAGTGTTTGACTGCAGTCCTCCAGCTTCACTGATGCCATCTCTGGATTCCTGCCAGTGCCAAACTGGCTTCACTGTCACAAATCAAGGAACCCAGTGACTGAGATTGGACCTCAGTGTGGAAGGAGAGAGGCAGGCTGGTTCATCCTCACTGTTGGATTACCGGGCTCAGACTTAATCTGAAGTCGGGCCTGTAGTAATAAAGGACAAAACGACACAAAAGTTATTTTCTTGGACAGTTCTGGCGGCTTTTCTTTTATTCTGCTAAAATATATAGTATATTTGTTCTCGTGCAATTATCACATTTCAATAATCAGGTCGCTAAGCTTCGACAAACAAAATCATTCATTGATTCACCATTGACAAAACTGCACACTAGGTTGCACATTAACCTATAATACATTGGCTTGAATTGAATTTAAATGCATAAATGACAAAAAAACATTTAGTACCAAGGTTGCGTTTTGTTTTAGGCAGCACTATTACTATTGTCCTGAATATCAATCGATTCAAATGTATTTATAAAACCCTTTTTTACATCAGCCCCAATGTCACCAAAGTCTGTTACAGAAACCCAGCCTAAAACCCCAAAACAACAAGCAATGCAGATGTAGAGTGCCATAGTCTGTTTTCTTACGCCAGAAGGTTAATGGTTATCTGTAGGAGAATTCTATATGGTTGGAGGCAATTAAGCTTTGAATTGTACTGAGTTAAAGGAGAGGCCATCACATGGTTGCAGTCACAGCTGATAAGGGTGGAAGGAAATGGATGGTTTTAGTGAGGACATTGAGGTCAGGACAGGTTCCACATTAAGGAGAAGAAACAGTTTATTAACCCGCATCACTTAACTTTCCTGCCCAACAATAAAGATGTCATGTATAGGAGGAAGGAGGAGACTTCACCCAAATTGGCTATATTATTAAGGTCGACGGATTTTAAATCGGAATGGCCGATAAATAGGGCACCGATTTTTCAAGTTTTCATAAACAATTGGTAATCTGCATTTGGGACACCGATCATGGCGGATTACATTGCACTCACGAGGAGACTGCGTGGCAGGTTGACCAGCTGTTATGCGAGTGCGAGCTAAGGGTCAAGGTAAGGTGCAGCTAGCATTAAACATATTCTTTATAAAAAAAACAATCAATCTTAACATAATCATAGTTAACTACACATGGATTATGATCTATTACTAGGTTATTCTAGCTGTCCGCGTTGCATAAAATCATTGCGGTGCCTGTTAATTTATCATCGAATCACAGCCACTTCGCCAAACGGTGAATTTAACAAGTGCAGTGCGAAAAAAAGCACTGCGTTTCACCAATGTGTACCTGACATAACATAAACTCCTTAAAATCCAATACACAAGTATATATTTTTAAACCTGCGTATTTAGGTTAATATGCCTGCTAACGATGAATTTCTTTTAACTTAGGGAAATGTTGCACTTCTCTAGCGTGTGCGGTTCGTAACAGAGGTCAGGTATATGCAGCAGTTGGGCCGCCTGGCTCGTTGCGGACTGTGTGAAGGACTATTTCTTCTAACAAAGACAAAAGCCAACATCGCCAAACGGGGGATGATTTAACAAAGCCATTTTGCGAAAAAAGCACAATCGTTGCACGAATGATACCTAACCATAAACATCAATGCTCTTTTCTTAAAATCAATACACAGGAAGGTATATATTTTTAAACCTGGCATATTTAGTTAAAAGAAATTCATGTTAGCAGGCAATTATTAACAGGGAAATTGTATCACTTCTCTTCGTTCATTGCACGCAGGAGTCAGGGTATATGCAACAGTTTGGGCCGCCTGACTCATTGCGAACTAATTTGCCAGAATTTTAGGTAATTATACATAACATTGAAGGCTTGTGCAATGTAACAGCCAATATTTAGACTTATGGATGCCACCCGTTAGATAAAATACGAACGGTTCCGTATTTCACTGAAGATTTAAACGTTTTGTTTTCGGAATTATTAGTTTCGGATTTTACCATATTAGATGACTAAGGCTCGTATTCTGTGTGTTATTATATTATAAATTTAAGTCTAGATTTGAGTAGAGCGTCTGAGCAGTGGTTAGCAGCAGCAGGCTCTAAGCATTCATTCAAACAGCACTTTACTGCATTTGCCAGGCAGTCTTCGCAATGCTTCAAGTATTGTTTGCTGTTTTATGACTTCAGGCCTATTTCACTCCCAACATCTAGGCTGGCAATACTAAAGTACCTATTAAGAACATCCAATAGTCCAAAGGTTATGAAAATACAATGGGTTTATAGAGAGAAATTAGCCCTATAATAATTACAACCTAAAAACTTCTTACGCTGAGAATATTGAAGACTCATGTTAAAGGAACCACCAGCTTTCATATGGTTCTGAGCAAGGAACTTAAACGTTAGCTTTTATTACATGGCCACATATGCACTTTTACTTTCTTCCCCAAACACTTTGTTTTTCATTATTTTAAACCAAATTGAACATGTTTTCATTAATTATTTGAGACTAAATTGATTCTTATTGCATATATATATTAAGTTAAATAAGTTAAAAAAAATTAAAAAAAAGACGGATTAATTCGGATATCGTTTTTTGGTCCTCCAATAATCATATCGGCGTTGAAAAAACCCTAATCGGTCGACCTCTAGTGTTGTGTGTGTGTGTGTGTGTGTGTATATTATATATATATACACTGCTCAAAAAATAAAGGGGAACACTAAAATAAACACATCCTAGATCTGAATGAATTGAAAAATTCTTATAAAAATACTTTTTTCTTACATAGTTGAAGTGTGCGGAACAACAAAATCACACAACAAATTATCAATGGAAATCAAAAGTTTATCAACCCATGGAGGTCTGGATGTTGAGTCACACTCAAAATAAAAGTGGAAAACCGAACACATACAGGCTGATCCAAACTTTTTGATTGTAATGTCCTTTAAAACAAAGTCAAAATGAGCTCGGTGTGTGTGTGGCCTCCACGTGCCTGTATGACCTCCCTACAACGGCCTGGCTTCCTTGATAGTGGCGGATGTTTCCTGAGGATCTTCCTCCCAACCTGGACGGAAAGCATCCGCCAACTCCTGGACAGTCTGATGGTGCAACGTGGGCTGTGGTGGAGGAGCGAGACATTGATTGTCCAGATGTGCTCAATTTGGATTCAGGCTGGGAACGGGCGGGCAGTCCATAGCATCAATTGCCTTCCCTCTTGCAGGAACGCTGGACACACTCCCAGCAGCATGAGTCTAGCATTGTTTGCATTAGGAGGAACCCAGGGCCAACCACCACCAGCATATGTCTCACAAGGCGGTACTGAGGATCTCATTATCGTACCTAATGGCAGTCAAGCTACTTCTGGCAGAGCGCAATGTAGGCTGTGCGGCCCCCAAAGAAATGCCACCCCACACCAATGACTGAACACCGCCAACAACGGTCATGCTGGAGGATGTTGCAGGCAGCAGAACGTTCTCCACGGCGTCTCCCAGACTCTGTCACGTCTGTCACATATGCTCAGTAGTGAACTGCTTCAGCTGTGAAGAGCACAGGCGCCAGGGCCGAATTTGCCAATCTTGGTGTTCTGCTGGCAAATGCCAAACGTCCTGCACGGTTGTTGGGCTGTAAGCACAAACCCCCACCTGTGGAGTCGGGCCCTCATACCACCTCATGGAGTCTGTTTCTGACCGTTTGAGCAGACACATGCACATTTGTGGCCTGCTCGGAGGTCATTTTTGCAGGGCGTCTGGGCAGTGCCTCCTCCTTGCACAAAGCGATAGCCGGTCCTGCCTGCGCGTTGTTTGCCCTTCTATGGCCTCCTCCACATCTCCTGATGTACTGGCTGTCTCCTGGGTTAGCGCCTCCATGCTTTCGACACGTACGCTGACAGACACAGCAAACCTTCTTGCCACAGCTCGCATTGATGTGCCATCCTGGATGAGCTGCACTACCTGAGCCACTTGTGTGGGTTGTAGACTCCGTCTCATGCGTGACCAAAACATCAGCCAGGAAGCATAGGAAGTTCAGCTGTTCAATCCTTTGGGTGAATTCACTTAGTTTGAGCTTTACTAATCGTCCGTGAGTTGTACTCGGTTCATGTTAGAACCTAACACCTGTAACACAACACATTGATCTCCCGTCACTGAAGGCGACATCCCGTACCTAGAAAACATATATTTACGAGCCCTCTGGTTGACCTATTTCCCAGAAACCTTTTCCATCACCGAAGGCAAGTCTGCGCCCGGCCTGCCAGAGGAGTCGCTAGTGCGCGATGGGACAAGGACATCCCTGCCGGTCAAACCCTCCCCTAAACCAGATGACGCTGGGCCAATTGTGCGCCGCCCCATGGGTCTCCCAGTTGCGGTCGACTGCGACTGAGCCTGGACTCAAACCCCAAATCTCTAGTGGCACAGCTAGCACTGCCTTAGACCACTGCACCACTCGGGAGGCCCTAAGAGTCTCAGTCTTAAATCGCCTGTAGGTTTTTTGCTCCAACCCTGTTCCTGGAGCGCTACCCTCCTGTAGGTTTTCATTTTCACTACAGGACATTAGCCTTCCAGGAACAGGGTTGGAGTTAAAACCTACAGGACAGTAGCCTTCCAGGAACAGGGTTGGAGTTAAAACCTAAAGGACACTAGCCTTCCAGGAACAGGGCTGGAGTATAAACCTACAGGACAGTAGCCTTCCAGGAACAGGGTTGGAGTTAAAACCTACAGGACAGTAGCCTTCCAGGAACAGGACTGGAGAACCCTGATCTAAAGTTTGTGGAATGGTGAACACATTCTCACGTCAAGTTCAGTTTTTCTAAGTGCCAAAATTTGAGTGAAAACTGGCTCACGCGTGTTTTGTGGTATATTTTGAATGTATGCAGTTTATCAACGAGGCCCCAGGACTTCGGGGTCATGGCTAGAAGGGATCCAGCTTTTGTCAAATTACCGTCAAAAGGTTGATTTTCTTTGCATTTTCGCTAACCCAAACCGAATTATCCTAACCTGCTATGTTAATTATCCTAAGCTAATACTAAAAGTCAAATATGAAGTTAATTTGACAAAAGCTGGATCCCTTCTAGACTACCCTTTACCGTCTCCCAGAGCGAAGAGGCTACGGCACTGCCTGCACTTTAGTTAGTCTGTTGACCGAGTATGCGACGCCATTTTACCAGCTTGTGGACAACATTTTACAGAAAACCAATAACGTATAAAACGAACTCAGAAATCTCAAATGAATGGAATCTTTATGAAATTACCTTGACGAACTGTATATKAATTAAATCAAACCCAAAAGTCTAACGTTAGATATGTTTTTAGCACGTTCTTCACACACTCGGTTTGACACAAAAATAACACGTCATAAAACCTTGACAGGTTTGTTACCTAACATATTATGACATGTTCTTTCGACAATATTAAGTTTAAACGTGCTATTACATACCTGTAGTAAYACATTTGAAACGGACACAAAGGTTAGCATATTGACAGCACAATAGTGAGTCGTCGTCGTTCTTCTTCTTCTTCAGTGGGCTTTAACGGTGGTTGGCATACAATATGTTGCATTACCACCCCCAACAGGACTATCGTATAAATCCATTATACTTTGTGATGCAAAACGGGACAATGGGTAAGGGGAAAAAAACACCTTCCTAATAACCGTATGTAACAGTTGTTAAAGTACTATGTGAATTTCACCAGGTTCATATATTAATATGTCATGTTGATTTGTTATTATGCATGCCTGCAAAGAGGCGACGATTCGCAGAACATCTGTGCTCTACAAATATTTTATTTACTTCTGGATGCAGGTATGTGGTTTTATCTATGTAAAATATGTTATGTATAATAAGGAGAGGCTGTACTAATTTTTGTATTCAAAAATCATTTTTATGCATTATGAGAGAAAGAGGCGAAGATTCGCAGAACATATGGGAAAGTCCACGTCTGTAGTCTCAATCAACCACACACAACGCAGAGTTACAGCGGTGCAGTTTACAGCACCGGTTACATTGGTGCCTTCTAGACCCGGATTCATCGTTGATCGACGTCAGCTCAATCACAGCGGCGAGGCTGCTCTTAGAGACTAATTATATCATTGAGGTACTCTTGCCGCCTTGTGGCAAAAAGCGGAACTACAGTCTATTTCCTGTTTATTTTTTTCTGACAACGATGTATTGAGAGCGCTCTTTATAGTTAACCAACCTAGAAGTGTGTTCATCAACAGACATTTTAACGTAACTTTTAGTGGTTTAGTGGCATGGAATCTTATAATGGTGATGAACCCAAATTCACTGCTGGGAGGGGGAGGTTTTTCTCATACTCTGATCAAACCTCTGTAAAGCATGTAGGTGCAGGAGGTTCCCCCATGTTTTGCTCTGCAAAAAATGTGGATGAAAGCCCTTCATCTAGTGTTAATCCAGATGCCGCTGTAGATGGTCTAGCTGAGCTGGTCACTCAGCTAGCCCGGGAAACAGGGAGCTCCATTAGTGAAGAACTACAGAGTGTGATAAATAAAAACATATACCAATTTCATTTAAGGACCAAAAAACTGACAGCTGTGCCATATAAATTGCAAAATAGTTGGGAAGAGATTTTCGATGTACCCATTCCATGGCACATGGTTTATGAATTGATACGCAAAACAACGCCGGATTCAAAACTTCGAATTTTTCAATTTAAATTACTGTACAAAATTCTTGCAACTAATAGAATGTTATATATATATGGGGTATACAATCTTCCCAGCTCTGCAGATTCTGTTGTGAGGAGGCAGAGTCATTAGATCATTTAT
>NW_019945523.1:25630-35980 GCF_002910315.2 Salvelinus sp. IW2-2015 | reverse complement strand
TTGGTATTGTCCATATGTAGCTCGTTTTTGGTCACAGGTCCAGGAATGGCTGAAGAATTGCAACATTTGCCCTAAAACTAACGCTACAGATAGACAATAACTGGGGGATTTGAAAAGCCATAGTCAATCAATCAATAATTATAATAATTATTTTAGCAAAAATGTTTATTTTTAATTTACAATCTGTTAGAAGCTATGAGAATAGGAAGGTTCAAGTCTTTTGTGAAGCATCACAGCACAGTTGAAAAGATATATGGCAAATAAAAATCCGAAAAGGATGATGTTGGAAGATAGATGGGGAAGGGTTGAGTGGAACTGAAGGGTGGGACTAATAACAAGATAAACAATGTAGGGCATACGGATCTGTGAAATTGTGTATAGGTGTCGGAGCTTTTGTGAAATAGCACAGTTAAAAGTGGAAATAAAATTGTGATGGACCAACAGAAATAGAGGAAGGACTAAGAACCAAATAAGAGAGAACTTATTGTAAAGTGGACTGTGTCTGTAAGAATGGGTATAAGATGTATAATTGAAGGTAAAAGCAGAAGGTTTTATTAGTTTATCCCAATTGGGGGATCGGTGTAAGGTTGCGGGAATAATAATAAAGGTTATTATTTTTTTAATAAATATAGTTTTATGATAGTTGTATTATGTAGGTATGTATATATGTGTATATGTATGCATGCGTGTATGGCATATAATATTTACCCAAAAGAAATATGGGGATTGGACAATGAAGGCAGACAATTACATTGGAAGCAACATTCTTTCCCGCATATTAAGCGATCCACCCCCAAAAAATATAATAATAATAAATAAAATAAATAATAAATAAAAAAATAAAAAAGAACTACAGAGTGGCAGGTCAAGTACTTATGAGGCCACCAGTAAAGTACAGAGAAAGGATAAGTGATCATCATTTCAGAGTCAGTAGGATATGTAGACCTCAGTAAAAATGAGTTCATTTGGAATCAGACATAAAGGAACCTCCTACAGTAATAGAGGAGATGGTACACGACAAATCTCCATTTCATGAATGGGTAGGAGTTGATGAGAATATCGCACCATGCTACTGTGATCCTAGCTGCTCCTGTACCAATCCTACTGTGACCCTATCTGCACCATGCTATTTTTTCTGTGATCCTAGCTGATCCATCTACTGTGACCTATCCGCACCTCCTACTGTGACCCTATCGCACCCTCCTACTCTACCCTTCTGCAACCACCTACTGTACCTATCTGCACCATGCTAACTGTGACCCTTTGCACCACCTGCCTACTGTGACCTATCTGCACCATCGTACTGTGACCCTATCTGCACGCATCGGTACTGTGACCCTATCTCACCATCCTACTGTGACCCTATCTGCACGCATCTACATGACCCTATTGCACCATCCTATGTGACCCATATCGTGCACCATCCTACTGTGACCCATTTCTGTGTTGTGGGCTTTGTTTGTATGTTTTATTTCAGGCAATGGCTTCCTGAAGTCCAAAGCAGCTGATTGGTCGGCCCCATTGCAGAGTGGCACTCTGACGCCACGCCTCTCGTTGGGATACAGCTGTTGGCAATTACCGACTTCTTCATATCTTAAAAGCCAGAGTTTTCCTTTGTTAGGAGAGAGAGCTTTTGGTATGTCCTGTATAATATGTTGACAGTATTTTGTAGTCGGTCCTGCAAGAGGTTTGTGTATGCCATAGGAGGGGGGGATTAATTAAATGTTCACTTAAATTATATTATTCTGTTTCATTTTGTTACGCAGGGGGAAAGGGAAGGCTCCTGTGGAGTGCTAGGCAAGAGGCTGCGGGCATACATATCGTAAGTATTTTACTAGTCTATGCGCACTAGGGTAAGACCTGGGCGGACCGATCCCCTGTATTTTGGTTAGTGGCGCCAGGTGGAAAGTAGGTAGGAAGGTAGGAGAGGGGCTCTTTAACTTCTTACTTTCTTTACTTTCTTTGCTTGGTTCCATCTAGCCCTTTCCTCAAAATCCGTGTTAAAGGAACTAAATTCCCAGTAAATGGTCAATTCTCTTATATCATTGAGGTACTCTTGCCGCCTTGTGGCAAAAAGAGGAACTACAGTCTATTTCCTGTTTAGTTTTTTCTGACAACGATGTATTGAGAGCGCTGTTTATAGTTAAAACCTAGAAGTGTGTTCATCAACAGTCATTTTAACGTAACTTTTAGTGGTTTAGTGGCATGGAATCTTATAATGGTGATGAACCCAAATCCACTGCTGGGAGGGGGAGGTTTTTCTCATACTCTGATCAAACCCCTGTAAAGCATGTAGGTGCAGGAGGTTCCCCCATGTTTTGCTCTGCAAAAAAAATGTGGATGAAAGCCCTTCATCTAGTGTTAATCCAAACGCCCCTGTAGATGGTCTAGCTAGCCCGGGAAACAGGGAGCTCCATTAGGGAAGAACTACAGAGGGGCAGGTCCAGTACTTATGAGCCACCAGTAAGTACAGAGAAGATAAGTGATCATCATTCAGAGTCAGTAGGATATGTAGACCTCAGTAAAATGAAGTTCATTATGGAATCAGACATAAAGGAACCTCCTACATATAGAGGAGATGGTACAGACAAATACTCCATTCATGAATGGGAGGAGTTGATGAGAATATTCTGGACCATGCTACTGTGATCCTAGTTGCTCCTGTACCATGCTACTGTGATCCTAGCTGCTCCTGTAACATGCTACTGTGACCCTATCTGCACCATGCTACTGTGATCCTAGCTGCTCCTGTACCATGCTACTGTGACCCTATCTGCACCATGCTACTGTGACCCTACCTGCACCATGCTACTGTGACCCTATCTGCACCATGCTACTGTGACCCTATCTGCACCATGCTACTGTGACCCTATCTGCACCATGCTACTGTGACCCTATCTGCTCCATGCTACTGTGACCCTATCTGCTCCTACATCATGCCAATGACCTGGGAGAACAGGACACCACCCTGTAACTCTTCTGAAGTCCGATCTCGTACATTCAAGTACTTCTCCTCTGCTGCTGCCACCACATCTATTTTCTGTGATTTACATTCCATTTATGCGGTACAGTTGATAAGCATTGCTATGAACACTAAGACACGCATGCATACATATACACATATATACATACACATACCCTATATAGACAAACATACTTTTTAAAGAATATACCTTTATTATTATTCCCGCAACCCTACCACCGATCCCCCAATTGGAGTAAACTAATAAACACTTCTGCTTTTACCTTCAATTATACATCTTATACCCATCTTACAGACACAGTCCACTTTACAATAGTTCTCTCTTATTTGTTCTTAGTCCTCCTCTATTTCTGTTGGTCCATCCAATTTATTTCCACTTTTAACTGTGCTATTTCACAAAGCTCCGCACCTATACACATTTCACAGATCCCGTATGCCCTACATTGTTTATCTTGTTATTAGTCCCACCCTTCAGTTCCACTCAACCCTTCCCCATTCTACTTCCAACATCATCCATTTCGATTTTTTATTTGCCATATATTTTTTCAACTGTGCTGTGATGCTTCACAAAAGACTTGAACCTTCCTATTCTCATAGCTTCTAACAGATTGTAATTTAAAAATAAACATTTTGCCTAAAATAATTATTATATTATTGATTGATTGACTATGGCTTTTCAAATCCCCAGTATTGCTATCTGTAGCGTTAGTTTTAGGCAAATGTTGCAATTCTTCAGCCATTCCTGGACCTGTGACCAAAAACAGCTACATATGGACAATACCAAAATAAATGATCTAATGACTCTGCCTCCTCACAACAGAATCTGCAGAGCTGGGAAGATTGTATACCCCATATATATATAACATTCTATTAGTTGCAAGAATTTTGTACAGTAATTTAAATTGAAAAATTCGAATGTTTGAATCCGGCGTTGTTTTGCGTATCAATTCAAAAACCATGTGCCATGGAATGGTACATCGAAAATCTCTTTCCCAACTATTTTGCAATTTATAATGGCACAGCTGTCAGTTTTTGGTCCTTAAATGAAATTGGTATATGTTTTTTATTTATCACACTCTGTAGTTCTTCACTAATGGAGTCCCTGTTTCCGGGCTAGCTGAGTGACCAGCTCAGCTAGACCATCTACAGCGGCATCTGGATTAACACTAGATGAAGGCTTTCATCCACATTTTTTGCAGAGCAAAACATGGGGAAACCTCCTGCACCTACATGCTTTACAGAGGTTTGATCAGAGTATGAGAAAAACCTCCCCCTCCCAGCAGTGAATTTGGGTTCATCACCATTATAAGATTCCATGCCACTAAACCACTAAAAGTTACGTTAAAATGTCTGTGTATGAACACACTTCTAGTTGGTTAACTATAAAGAGCGCTCTCAATACATCGTTGTCAGAAAAAAATAAACAGGAAATAGACTGTAGTTCCGCTTTTGCCACAAGCGGCAAGAGTACCTCAATGATATAATAGTCTCTAAGAGCAGCCTCGCCGCTGTGATTGAGCTGACGTCATCAACGATGAATCCGGGTCTAGAAGGCACCAATGTAACCGGTGCTGTAAACTGCACCGCTGTAACTCTCGTTGTGTGTGGCTTTGATTGAACTACAGACGTGGACTTCCCATATGTTCTGCGAATCTTCGCCTCTTTCTCTCATAATGCATAAAATGATTTTTGAATAACAAAAATTAGTACAGCCCTCCTTATTATACATAACATATTTTACATAGATAAAACCACATACCTGCATCCAGAAGTAAATAAAATATTTGTAGAGCACAGATGTTCTGCGAATCGTCGCCTCTTGCAGGCAGCATATAACAATCAACATGACATATTAATATATAAAACCTGGTGAAATTCACATAGTACTTTAACAACTGTTACATACGGTTATTAGGAAGGTGTTTTTTTTTCCCTTACCCCATTGTCCCGTTTGCATCACCAAGTATAATGGATTTATACGATAGTCCTGTTGGGGGTGGTAATGCAACATATTGTATGCCAACCACCGTTATTTAACCCCACTGAAGAAGAAGAAGAACGACGACGACTCACTATTGTGCTGTCAATATGCTAACCTTTGTGTCCGTTTCAAATGTATTACTACAGGTATGTAATAGCACGTTTAAACTTAATATTGTCGAAAAAAAAACAAAAATAAAAAAAAATGACATGTCATAATTATGTTGGCTAAAAACCGTCAGTTTATACGTATTTTTGTGTCAAACCGAGTGGTGGAACGTGCTAAAAACATATCTACGTTAGACTTTTGGGTTTGATTTAATTCATAATACAGTTCGTCAAGGTAATTTCATAAAGATTCCATTCATTGAGATTTCTGAGTTCGTTTTATACGTTATTGGTTTTCTGTAAAATGTTGTCCACAAGCTGGTAAAATGGCGTCGCATACTCGGTCCAACAGACTAAATAAAGTGGCAGGCAGTGCCGTAGCCTCTTCGCTCTGGGAGACGGTAATGGGTAGTCTAGAAGGGATCCAGCTTTTGTAAATTAACTTCATATTTTACTTTAAGTAGCAGCTTAGGATAATTAACATAGCAGGTTGGATAATTCGGTTAGGGTTAGCTAAAAGGTTAGGGTTAGCGAAAATGCAAAGAAAATCAACCTTTTGGACTGTAATTTGACAAAAGCTGGATCCCTTCTAGCCATGACCCCGAAGGCTACTGTCCTGTAGGTTTAAACTCCAAACCCTGTTCCTGGAAGGCTACTGTCCTGTAGGTTTAAACTCCAACCCTGTTCCTGGAAGGCTAGTGTCCTGTAGTTTTAACTCCAACCCTGTTCCTGGAAGGCTAGTGTCCTGTAGGTTTAAACTCCAACCCTGTTCCTGGAAGGCTACTGTCTGTAGGTTTACACTCCAACCCTGTTCCTGGAAGGCTAATGTCTTGTAGCGAAAACCTACAGGAGGGTAGCGCTCCAGGAACAGGGTTGGAGCAAAAAACCGACAGGCGATTTTAAGACAGACTCTTAGGGCTCCCGAGTGGTGCAGTGGTCCTAAGGCAGTGCTAGCTGTGCCACTAAGAGATTTTGGGTTTGAGTCCAGCTCAGTCGCAGTTGGCCGCAACCAGGAGACCCATGGGGCGGCGCACAATTGGCCCAGCGTCATCTGGTTTAGGGGAGGGTTTGACCGGCAGGGATGTTCCTTGTCCCATCGCGCACTAGCGACTCCTCTGGCAGGCCGGGCGCAGACTTGCCTTCGGTGATGGAAAAGGTTTCTGGGAAATAGTCAACCAGAGGGCTCGTAAATATATGTTTTCTAGGTACGGGATGTCGCCTTCAGTGACGGGAGATCAATGTGTTTGTGTTACAGGTGTTAGGTTCTAACATGAAACCGAGTACAACTCACGGACGATTAGTAAAGCTCAAACTAAGTGAATTCACCCAAAGGATTGAACAGCTGAAAAGACGAGCATCGTTCCACCAGTGTGGTGTGTGTGTGTGTGTTGTGTGTGTGTGTGGTGTGTATTAATATATATTATACTGTTTTCAAAAAATAAAGGGAACACTTAAACAACACAATGAAACTCCAAGTCAATCACACTTCTGTGAAATCAAACTGTCCAACTTAGGAATCAACACTGATTGACAATAAATTTTCACATGCTGTTGTGCAAGTGGAATTAGACAACAGGTGGAAATTATAGGCAATTAGCAAGACACCCCCAATAAAGGAGTGGTTCTGCAGGTGGTGACCACAGACCACTTCTCAGTTCCTATGCTTCCTGGCTGATGTTTTTGGTCACGCATGAGACGGAGTCTACAACCACACAAGTGGCTCAGGTAGTGCAGCTCATCCAGGATGGCACATCAATGCGAAGCTGTGGCAAAGAAGGTTTGCTGTGTCTGTCAGCGTAGTGTCCAGAGCATGGAGGCGCTACCAGGAGACAGGCCAGTACATCAGGAGACGTGGAGGAGGCCGTAGAAGGGCAACAACCCAGCAGCAGGACCGCTACCTCCGCCTTTGTGCAAGAGGAGGCACTGCCAGAGCCCTGCAAAATGACCTCCAGCGGCCCACAATGTGCATTGTGTCTGCTCAAACGGTCAGAAACAGACTCCATGAGGGGTATTGAGGGCCCGACGTCCACAGGTGGGGGTTGTGCTTACAGCCCAACACCGTGCAGGACGTTTGGCATTTGCCAGAGAACACCAAGATTGGCAAATTCCCCACTGGCGCCCTCTTGCTTCTTCACAGATGAAAGCAGGTTCACACTGAGCACATGTGGACAGACGTGACAGAGTCTGGAGACCGCGTGGAGAACGTTCTGCTGCCTGCAACATCTCCAGCATGACCGTTTGGCGGTGGGTCAGTCATGGTGTGGGGTGGGCATTTCTTTGGGGGGCCGCACAGCCCTCCATGTGCTCGCCAGAAGTAGCCTGACTGCCATTAGGTACCGAGATAGAGATCCTCAGACCCCTTGTGAGACCAATATGCTGGTGCGGTTGGCCCTGGGTTTCCTCCTAATGCGCAGACAATGCTAGACTCATGTTGGCTGGAGTGTGTCAGCAGTTCCTGCAAGAGGAAGGCATTGATGCTATGGACTGGCCCGCCCGTTCCCCAGACCTGAATCCAATTGAGCACATCTGGGACATCATGTCTCGCTCCATCACCCAACGCCACGTTGCACCACAGACTGTCCAGGAGTTTGCGGATGCTTTATTCCAGGTCTGGGAGGAGATCCCTCAGGAGGACCATCCGCCACCTCATCAGGAGCATGCCAGGCGTTGTAGGGAGGTCATACAGGCACGTGGAGGCACACACACCACTGAGCCTCATTTTGACTTGTTTTAAGGACATTACATCAAGTTGGATCAGCCTGTAGTGTGGTTTTCCACTTTAATTTGAGTGTGACTCCAAATCCAGACCTCCATGGGTTGTAAAATTTGATTTCATTGATAATTTTTGTGTGATTTTGTTGTCAGCACATTCAACTATGTAAAGAAAAAAGTATTTAATAAAGAATTTTTTCATTCATTCAGATCTAGGATGTGTTATTTTAGTGTTCCCTTAATTTTTTTGAGCAGTGTATATATATATATATATACACACACACACTAGAGGCGACCGATTAGGGTTTTTTCAACGCGATACTGATTATTGGAGGACCAAAAAAAAGCCGATACCGATTAATCGTCTTAAAATATATATATATTATTTTTACTTTTTATATATATTATATATATAATATATTATTATATTTGTAATAATGACAATTACAACAATACTGAATGAACAAGGAACACTTATTTTAACTTAATATAATATATCAATAAGATCAATTTAGTCTCAATAATTAAATAAACATGTTCAATTTGGTTTAATAATGCAAAAACAAAGTTTGGGGAAGAAAGTAAAAGTGCAATATGTGCCATGTAATAAAAGCCTAACGTTTAAGTTCCTTGCTCAGAACATATGAAAGCTGGTGGTTCCTTTTAACATGAGTCTTCAATATTCTCAAGGTAAGAAGTTTTAGGTTGTAATTATTATAGGGCTATTTCTCTCTATACCCATTGTATTTCATATACCTTTTGACTATTGGATGTTCTAATAGGTACTTTAGTATTTGCCAGCCTCATCTTGGGATTGATAGGCTTGAAGTCATAAAACAGCACAATACTTGAAGCATTGCGAAGAGCTGCTTGCAAATGCAGTAAAGTGCTGTTTGAATGAAATGCTTACGAGCCTTGCTGCTGCCTACCACTGCTCAGACTGCTCTATCAAATCATAGACTTAATTATAATATAATAACACACAGAAATACGAGCCTTAGGTCATTAATATGGTCAAATCCGGAAACTATAATTCCGAAAACAAAAACGTTTAATCTTTCGTGAAAATACGGAACCATTCCGTATTTTATTCTAACGGGGGCATCCATAAGTCTAAATATTGGTGTTACATTGCACAATCTTCAATGTTATGTTATAATTACCTAAAATTCTGGCAAATTAGTTCACAATGAGTCAGCGGCCAAACTGTTGCATTATACCCTGACTCTGCGTGCAATGAACGCAAGAGAAGTGACACAATTTCCCTAGTTTAATATTGCCTGCTAACATGAATTTCTTTAACTAAATATGCAGGTTTAAAAAATATACTTCTGTGTATTGATTTTAAAGAAGACATGATGTTTATGGTTAGGTAACATTTGTTGCAACGATTGTGCTTTTTCGCAAATGCGCTTTGTTAAATCATCCCCCGTTTGGCGAAGTTGGCTGTCTTTGTTAGAAGAAAATAGTCTTCACACAGGTTCGCAACAAGCCAGGCGCCCAAAACTGCTGCATATACCCTGACTCTGTTGCACAGAACGCTAGAGAAGTGACACATTTTCCCTAGTTAAAAGAAATTCATGTTAGCAGGCAATATTAACTAAATACGAGCGTTTAAAAATGTATACTTGTGTATTGATTTTAAGGAGTTTACTGTTTATGGTTAGGTACACATTGGTAAACGACAGTGCTTTTTTCGCGACTGCGCTTGTTAAATCACCGTTTGGCGAAGTCGGCTGTGATTCGATGATAAATTAACAGGCACCGCATCGATTATATGCAACGCAGGACAGCTAGATAAACTAGTAATATCATCAACCATGTGTAGTTTAACTAGTGATTATGTTAGATTGATTGTTTTTTATAAGATATGTTTTTTCTAAATTTTTTTTTTTTTTTTTAAGTATAAGGATTATTTTTTTTTTTGTTTAAAATGCTACTAGCACCTTACCTTGACTCCTTGCTGCACTCGCATAACAGCTGTCAGCCTGCCACGCAGTCTCCTCGTGGAGTGCAATGTAATTCAGCCATGATCGGTGTCCAAAAATGCAGATTACCAATTGTTATGAAAACTTAAATCGGCCCTAATTAATCGGCCATTCCGAATTTAATCGGTCGACCTCTAATATATAGCCCAATTTGGGTGAAGTCTCCTCCTTCCCTCCTAAACATGACATCTTTATTGTTGGGACAGGAAGTTAAGTGATGCGGGTAATAAACTGTTCTTCTCCCTTAATGTGACCTGTCCTGACCTCCATTCCTCACTAAACCACCTTTCTCCACCTTATCAGCGACTGCAACCATGTGATGGCCTTTCCTTTACTCAGTACATTCCAAGCTTAATTGCCTCCACCATATAAATTCCTCCTAAGATAACCATTAACTTCTGGCGTAAGAAAACAGACTATGGCACTCTACATCTGCATGCTTGTTGTTGGGGTTTTTTAGGCTGGGTTTCTGTACAGCACTTTGTGACATTGGGCTGATGTAAAAAGGCATTATAAATACATTTGATCGATGATATCAGGAAAATAGTACATAGTGCTGCCTAAAACAAACTGCAACCT
>NW_019945523.1:20217-25605 GCF_002910315.2 Salvelinus sp. IW2-2015 | reverse complement strand
ATGGATATATATATTTACCCAAAAAAATATGGGGGATTGGAAATGATGCAGACAATTACATTGGAAGCAACATTCTTTCCGCAATATTAAGCTGATCCACCCCCCAAAAAAATAAATAATAATAAAATAAAATAAATAAATAAAATAAAAAAATAAAAAAGAACTACAGAGTGGCAGGTCCAGTACTTATGAGCCACCAGTAAGTACAGAGAAGATAAGTGATCATCATTCAGAGTCAGTAGGATATGTAGACCTCAGTAAAATGAGGTTCATTATGGAATCAGACATAAAGGAACCTCCTACATATAGAGGAGATGGTACAGACAAATGCTCCATTCATGAATGGGAGGAGTTGATGAGAATATTCTGCACCATGCTACTGTGATCCTAGCTGCTCCTGTACCATCCTACTGTGACCCTATCTGCACCATGCTACTGTGATCCTAGCTGATCCATCCTACTGTGACCCTATCTGCACCATCCTACTGTG
This sequence comes from Salvelinus sp. IW2-2015, assembly GCF_002910315.2. Lineage (NCBI taxonomy): Eukaryota > Metazoa > Chordata > Actinopteri > Salmoniformes > Salmonidae > Salvelinus > Salvelinus sp. IW2-2015. Next base: position 25,115 of record NW_019945523.1, on the reverse strand, counting down.
ACCCTATCTGCACCATCCTACTCTGACCCTATCTGCACCATCCTACTGTGACCCTATCTGCACCATGCTACTGTGACCCTATCTGCACCATGCTACTGTGACCCTATCTGCACCATCGTACTGTGACCCTATCTGCACCATCGTACTGTGACCCTATCTGCACCATCCTACTGTGACCCTATCTGCACCATCCTACTATGACCCTATCTGCACCATGCTACTGTGACCCTATCTGCACCATCCTACTGTGACCCAGTTTCTGTGTTGTGGGTTTGTTTGTATGTGTTTATTTCAGGAAATGGCTTCCTGAAGTCCAAAGCAGCTGATTGGTCGGCCCCATTGCAGAGTGGCACTCTGACCCCGCCCTCTCGTTGGGGGATACAGCTGTTGGCAATTACCGACTTCTTCATATCTTTAAAAGCCAGAGTTCCTTTGTTAGGAAGAGAGAGCTTTTTGGTATGTCCTGTATAATATGTTGACAGTATTTTGTAGTCGGTCCTGCAGAGGTTTGTGTATGCCATAGGAGGGGGGGATTATTGAAATTGTTCACTTTAAATTTATATTATTCTGTTTCATTTGTTCCCAGGGGGAAAGGGGAAGGCTCCTTGGGAGTGCTTAGGCAAGAGGCCTGCGGGCATACATATCCGTAGTATTTACTATGTCTATGCGCACTAGGTAAGACCTGGGCGGACCATCCCCTGTATTTTGGTTAGTGCGCCAGGTGGGTAGGTAGGTAAGGTAGGAGAGGGGGCTCTTTAACTTCTACTTTCTTTACTTTCTTTGCTTTGGTTCCATCTAGCCCCTTTTCCTCAAATTACCGTGTTAAGGAAATAAATTCCCAGTAAATGGTCATATTCTCTGCCTTTGTCATCCTTACCTGCACCAACAATCACATACCTCTTTACCTGCACCAACAATCACATACCTCTTTACCTGCACCAACAATCACATACCTCTTTACCTGCACCAACAATCACATACCTCTTTACCTCCACCTACAGTCACATACCTCTTTACCTGCACCAACAATCACATACCTCTTTACCTCCACCTACAGTCACATACCTCTTTACCTCCACCTACAGTCACATACCTCTTTACCTCCACCTACAGTCACCCCGAGAGAGATGGGTATGTGACTGTAGGTGGACGGTAAAGAGGTTGTGAACTGTGGTGGAGGTAACAGAGTATGACTGGTAGGTGGAGGTAAAGAGGTATGGATGTGAGTGGAGGTAAAGAGGTATGTGATTTGGTGGGGTAAAGAGGTGGGTGTGAGTAAGGTAGACTGTAGGTGGGGTAAAGAGGTTGTGACTGTAAGGTGGCAAGGTAGCGGTAGACTGTGAGTGGAGGGTAAGAGGTATGTAGACGTAGGTGGAGGTAAAAGAGGTTATGGGACTGTAGCGGGAGGTAAAGGGTATGTGATGTAGGGAGTAAAGGATGTGGGAGGTAGAGGTATGTGCTGATGTGGGGTAAAGAGGTTAAAATGGTGGGAACTGTAGTGGAGGTAAAGAGGTTGCTGCTGTAGGTGGAGGTAAGGTATGTGACTGTGGTGGAGGTAAAGAGGTATGGACTGTAGGTGGAGGTAAAGAGTATGGACTGTAGGTGGAGGTAAAGAGGATGGGACTTGAGTGGAGGTAAGAGGTATGTGACTGTAGGTGGAGGTAAAGCAGGTATGTGATGTTAGGTGGAGGTAAGAGGTTATGTGACTGTAGGTGGAGGTAAAGAGGTATGGGACTTAGGTGGAGGTAAGAGTATGGGACTGTTTAGGTGGAGGTAAAGAGGTATGGGACTGTAGGTGGAGGTATATGTGATGTAGGGTGGGAGGTAAAGAGGTATGTGACTGTAGGTGGAGGTAAAGAGGTATGTGACGTAGGCTGGAGTAAAGAGGTATGTGACTGTAGGGGGGTAAAGAGGTATGTGACTGTAGGTGGAGGTAAGAGGTATTGGGATGTAGGTGGAGGTAAAGAGTATGGATGTAGGTGGAGGTAAGAGGTATGTGATGTAGGGGAGGTAAAGAGGTATGGGACTGTAGGTGGAGGTAAAGAGGTATGTGACTGTAGGTGGAGGTAAAGAAGGTATGTGACTGTAGGTGGAGGTAAAGAGGTAGTGCTTGTAGGTGGAGGTAAGAGGTATGGACTGTAGGTGGAGGTAAAGAGGTATGTGACTGTAGGTGGAGGTAAAGAGGTATGTGACTGTAGGTGGAGTAAGAGGTAATGTGAATGTGAGGTGGGGTAAAGAGGTTATGTGACTGTAGGTGGAGGTAGGAGACTGTAATGGAGATAGAGGTATGGATGTAGGTGGAGGTAAAGAGGTATGTGACTGTAGGTGGAGGTAAGAGGTATGTGACTGTAGGGGAGGTAAAAGAGGTATGTGATGTAGGGGAGGTAAAGAGGTATGTGACTGTAGGTGGAGGTAAGAGGTAAAAGGTAATGGGTGACTGTAGGTGGAGGTAGAGGTATGTGACTGTAGGTGGAGGTAAGAAGGTATGTGACTGTAGGTGGAGGTAAAGAGGTATGTGACTGTAGGTGGAGGTAAAGAGGTATGTGACTGTAGGTGGAGGTAAAGAGGATTGGGACTTAGTGGAGGTAAAGAGGTATGTGACTGTAGGTGGAGGTAAAGAGGTATGTGACTGTAGGTGGAGGTAAAGAGGTATGTGACTGTAGGTGGAGGTAAGAGGTATGTGGGATGTAGGTGGAGGTAAAGAGGTATGTGACTGTAGGTGGAGGTAAAGAGGTATGTGACTGTAGGTGGAGGTAAAGAGGTATGTGACTGTAGGTGGAGGTAAAGAGGTATGTGACTGTAGGTGGAGGTAAGAGGTAGTGAACTGTAGGTGGAGGTAAAGAGGTATGTGACTTGTAGGTGGAGGTAAAGAGGTATGTGACTGTAGGTGGAGGTAAAGAGGTATGGTTGACTGTAGGTGGAGGTAAAGAGGTAATGTGATGTAGGTGGGAGGTAAAAGAGGTATGTGACTGTAGGTGGATGGTAAAGAGGTATGTGACTGTAGGTGGAGGTAAAGAGGTATGTGTGACTGTAGGTGGAGGTAAGAGGTATGTGACTTAGGTGGAGGTAAGAGGTATGGTGACTGTAGGTGGGGTAAAGAGGTATGTGACTGTAGGTGGAGGTAGAGGTACTGTAGAGTGGAGGTAAGAGGTATGTGACTGTAGGTGGAGGTAAAGAGGTATGTGCTGTAGGTGGAGGTAAAGAGGTTGTGACTGTAGGGGAGGTAAAAGGTATGTGACTGTAGGGGAGTAAAGAGGTATGTGATGTAGGTGGAGGTAAAGAGGTAAAAGGTATTGACTGTAGGTGGAGGTAAAGAGATATGTGACTGTGGTGGAGGTAAAGAGGTATGTGACTGTAGGTGGAGGTAAAGAGGTATGTGACTGTAGGTGGAGGTAAAGAGGTATGTGACTGTAGGTGGAGGTAAGAGGATTGGACTATAGTGGGGTAAAGAGGTATGTGACTGTAGGTGGAGGTAAAGGTATGGTGACTGTTAGGTGGAGGTAAAGAGGTATGTGAACTGTAGTGGAGGTAAAGAGGTATGTGACTTAGGTGGAGGTAAAGAGGTATGGTGACTGTTGGTGGGAAGGTAAGAGGTATGTGACTGTAGGTGGGGTATGTGACTGTAGGTGGAGGTAAAGAGGTATGTGACTGTAGGTGAGGGTAAAGAGGTATGTGACTGTAGGTGGAGGTAAAGAGGTATGTGAACTGTAGGTGGGGTAAAGAGGTATGTGACTGTAGGTGGAGGTAAAAGAGGTATGTGACTGTAGGTGGAGGTAAAGAGGTATGACTGTAGGTGGATGTAAAGAGGGTATGGACTGTAGGGTGAGGTAAAGAGGTATGTGACTGTAGGTGAGGTAAAGAGGTATGGACTGTAGGTGGAGGTAAAGAGGTATGTGACTGTAGGTGGAGGTAAAGAGGTTGTGACTGTAGGTGGAGGTAAAAGGGTATGGTGACTGTAAGGTGGAGGTAAGAGGTATGTGATGTAGTGGAGGTAAAGAGGTATGTGGACTGTAGGTGGAGGTTAAAGAGGTATGTGAATGTAGGGTGGGGTAAAGAGGTATGTGACTGTAGGTGGAGGTATGGGACTGTAGATGGAGGTAAGGTATGCTGACTTGTAGGTGGATGGTAAAGAAGGGTATGTGACTGTAGGGGAGGTAACAGGAGGTATGTGACTGTAGGCGGAGGTAAAAGAGGTATGTGACTGTAGGGAGTAAAGAGGTTATGTGATGGTAGGTGGAGTAAGGTAAAAAGGTATGGACTCGTAGGTGGAGGTAAGAGTATGGGACTGTAGGTGGAGGTAAAAGAGGTATGAATGTAGGTGCGAGTAAAGAGGTATGTGATGTAGGTGGAGGTAAAGAGGTATGTGACTGTAGGTGGAGGTAAAGAGGATGTGGACTGTAAGTGGAAGGTAAAGACGGTATGTGACTGTAGTGGAGGTAAGCGGTATGTGACTGTGTAGGTGGAGGTAAAGAGGTATGGTGACTGTAGTGGAGGTAAAGAGGTATGTGACTTTAGGTGGAGGTAAAGAGGTATGTGACTGTATGGTGGAGGTAAAGAGGTATGTGACTGTAGGTGGAGGTATTGGACTGTAGCATGACGGTAAAGAGGTTATGTGTAGGTGAGGTAAAGAGGTATGTGGACTGTAGGTGGAGGTAAAGAGGTATGACTGTAGGAGGAAGGCGTATGCGGATGGTAGGGGTAATGTGAAGTGGCAGTCAAAGAAGGTTATGTGACTGAGGTGGAGGTAAAGAGTGTCTGTGACTGAGGTGGAGTTAAATGAGGATGGGACTGTAGGTGCGAGGTAAAGAGGTATGTGACTGTACGAGGTAGATATGCTCAGCAGTAGAGGTAAAGGAGCGTATTGGACTGTAGGTGAGGACATAAGAGGGTAATGTGAC
>NW_019945523.1:17479-20192 GCF_002910315.2 Salvelinus sp. IW2-2015 | reverse complement strand
TTTGTACTCTACACTCTGTATTTGTCCATGTGCTGCCATCCTGTTAACAGATTATTTTATTACAATGGTTAAGATGGATTTCATTGGTTCCATGGTGTTATTTGCCCCCTAGTGGAGCTTTCTGGTACTTAGAATGTACGCAAACAGGAAGTAGAGAATTCGTTCTGCACGCATAGAAGCAGCTAAAAACAACGCTACAGTGCAGGTCTTTCAGTGTAGTTATTTCTTGTCACCGCTTCAGCCTTGGAAAATATTTGTTTGTAAGTTCGATTCAAGCATTTAGCTAATGATGATAATTTTGTTATTGATAGAGTTTCTTACATATCAATGTTGGGTTGGTTGCATTTACTCACACAAATTGCAATGCCTTCATGTATGATGTTAGCTGTATTACTTTGCTCGTTGCGTCATGCAAACGAATTTGTAAAATATACAATACTGTAGTTTTGTTACCGAATTCTAGTGTAAATAGCTGGTTATTCTACATAGATGGTTGTGTGCCAACTGTAGGCGTGATCATGTTGCGCGAGGGATCTGAAGTGTCCGCTGCAAGAGAAGTAGGTTGAAGGTGGTCAGAGGATGGGATGTGATTTGGATTGGACATTACATTTGTTGTGAACGTCATTATACCAGAGAAGAAGTAGTTACTGCATCAGTCCAGGGTCAGAGTAATGCAGAAGGTGTCATATGCTGAGACAGTGAAGAAAGTAGAGCGATGTATCAAGGGTTGAGGGATATCTGAGGAGGAGATCCCGGTGAGTAGTAGATCCTGTACCGAATACAGGAGGTACTGGCTAGTCAATGGAGTTATTATGCTTCGTAAGATGGTCTTCTTAGCGCTTCATAAGGCAAATGCTTTCAACTGTACCGCAGAAACGGAATGTAAATCACAGCAAAACTCAATTGTTCGTGGCCAGCCAGCAGCGCGAGAAGTACTTGAATGTACGAGATCGGACTTCAGAAGAAGTTACAGGGTGTGTTCCTGTTCTCCAGGTCCATTGGCCATGATGTAGAGCAGATGCGGTCCACAGTAGCATGCGTGCAGATAGCGGTCACAGACTAGCATGGTTGTCAGATAGGTCACAGCAGTTAGCCATTGGTGCAGATAGGGTCACAGCTAGCATGGTGCAATAGCGGTCACAGTAGCATGGTGCAAATAGGGTCACAGTAGATGGTGCAGATAGGTCACAGAGTAGCATGGTGCAGAAAAGCGCGTCACAGCTAGCGATTGGTGCGATAGGGTCACAGTAGCCATGGCTTGCCAGATTAGGGTGCACAGTAGCATGGTGCAGATAGGGTTCACAGTTAAGCCATGGTGCAGATAGGCGGTCACAGTGATGATGCAGATAGGTCACAGTAGGATGGCTACAGGAGCCAGCTACGCGATCACAGTAGCCATGGCTGCACATTAGCGGTCACAGTAGCCATGGTGCAGAATATTCTTCATTCAACTCCTCCCATTCATGAATGCGAGCATTTGTCTGTACCATCTCCTCTAATCTCTCCCTTTTACTAATGGAAATACAGTGCATTGGGAAAGTATTCAGACCCCTTGACTTTTCCACGTTCTGATTTAAATTGAATTGATGAGCGAAAAAAAACAATCTACACATAATACCCCATAATGACAAAGCAAAAACAGGTTTTTAGAGTTTTTTTCAAATGTATAAAAAAAATGACAAAATACCACATTTACAGTATTCAGACCTTTCAGTCAGTACTTGTATGAAGCACCTCTGGCAGCAATTACAGCCTTGAGTCTTCTTGGGTATGACGCTACAAACTTGGCACACCTGTATTTGGGGAGTTTCTCACATTCTTCTTTGCAGATCCTTTCAAGCTCTGTCAGGTTGGATGAGGAGCATCGCTACACAGCTATTTTCAGGTCTCTCCAGAGATGYTCGATCGGGTTCAAGTCCGGGCTCTGGCTAGATAATAATAGATAATAACTCTCTGTTGATAATCTATGCATAGTCACTTTAATAACTCTACCTACATGTACATATTACCTCAATTACCTCGACTAACCGGTACCCCCTGTATATAGCCTCAATTGTTATTTTACTGCTGCTCTTTAATTATTTGTTACTTTTATTTCTTTAGGTATTTTTCTTAACTGCATTGTTGGTTAAGGRCTTGTAAGTAAGCATTTCACTGTAAGGTCTACCTACACCTGTTGTATTTGGCGCATGTGACAAATAAAATTTGATTTGACTTGATCAAGGACATTCAGAGACTTGTACCGAAGCGACTCCTACGTTATCTTTGCTGTGTGCTTAGGGTYGTTGTCCTGATGGAAGTTGAACCTTCACCCCAGTCTGAGGTCCTGAGTGCTCTGGAGCAGGTTTTCATCAAGGATCTCTCTGTACTTTGCTCTGTTCATCTGTCCATCAACCCTGACTAGTCTCCTTGTCCCTGCCGCTGAAAAACATCCCCACAGCATGATGCTGCTACCACCATGCTTCACCGTAGGGATGGTGACAGGTTTCCTCCAGACATGGCGCTTGGCATTCAGGCCAAAGAGTTCAATCTTGGTTTCATCAGACCAGAGAATCTTGTTTCTCATGGTCTGAGAGTCCTTTAGGGGCCTTTTGGCAAACTCCAAGCGGACTGTCATGTGCCTTTTACTGAGAGGTGGCTTCCGTCTGRCCACTCTACCATAAAGGCCTGATTGGTGGAGTGCTGCAGAGATGGTTGTCCTTCTGGAAGGTTC
>NW_019945523.1:9933-12305 GCF_002910315.2 Salvelinus sp. IW2-2015 | reverse complement strand
TCATCTCCACATAGGAATCGGAGCTCTGTCAGTGACCATCGGGTTCTTGGTCACCTCCCTGACAAAGGCCCTTCTCCCCTGATTGCTCAGTTTGGCTGGAAGACCAGCTCTAGGAAGAGTGTGGTTCCAAACTTCTTCCATTGAAGAATGATGGAGTCCACTGTGTTCTTGGGGACCTTCAATGCTGCATAAATGTTTTGGTACCCATCCCCAGATCTGTGCCTTGAATCAATCCTGTCTCGGAGCTGTACAGTAAAATTCCTTCGGCCTCATGGCTTTGTTTTTGCTCTAACATGCACTGTCAAMTGTGGGACCATATATAGACTGGTGTTAGCCTTTTCAAATCATGTCCAATCAATTTAATGTACCACAGGTGGACTCCAATGAAGTTGTAGAAACAGCTCAAGGATGATCAATGGAAACAGGATGCACCTGAGCTCAATTTCGAATCTCATAGCAAATGGTCTGAATACTTACATAAATAAGGTATTTCTGTTTTTTTATATCTAATACATGTGCAAACATTTTCTAAAAACCTGTTTCCGCTTTGACTTTATGGGCTATTCTGTATCGATTGATAAGGATTTGTTGTATTTAATCTGATTTAGAATAAGACTGCAACGTGTGGAAAAAGTAAAGGGGTCTGAATACTTTCCGAATGCACTTTAAATTGGGACTTGTGCTACTAATGCAAACGACGGCACAAACACGTTTCGTAAAAGTAATGATGTTTTTGTTTGGTTATTATGGACAAGAGAATATTTTTATTTGTCAAACGGCAGTGACTCCAAGTTTACTTCCATATCATGGTTATTATAGCAAGATTTGTACATAAAGCCGTTTACATCGGCATTTCTCGCATAATACATTTAAATGCCTACCTAACTATACGTCTGGGTACAGTACCGGTCAAATTGGAATCATTATGTTGTCATAATCTATGAATCATTATGTTGTCATTATGTGGTATGATCTATGAATCATTATGTCTAACATAGGTTGTAATATACTTCCTCAGTGATTTGACCCACGCACCGCTCGCTACTCATACTCATCTGAAGCTGGGATACGTAAAATACGCAGTGAGAGTTTGGTGAATAAGCCGGTGCCGTGATGACATTGAGAAAAGCATGGTCATTTATGGCCAAGTGTGTGTTATTGAAGAATCTGATGATGTGCGGTGTAGCAATTGAGGTAGAATTCAAGTTGACGAATTCCCAGAGTGCCCTGCTGGGGTGAAGAAGTTTGAAGGAGCAAGGATCTGTGCTGTACAGTGTGTTGTTGTGTGTTAATGATATTTAGACTACGTTACCCAGCAGGCTATGCGGGCGCGGGAGATGGTTAAAGAATGCCTTGCATGGCTAAACATGGAGTTTTCTAGCTGAAGTATATGTTCATTAAAAGTAGTTAAACCTACGAGTAGAGAGATCGGGTATGTAATAGCGTGTTCAAACGTTGGAAAGAACATGTCATAACATTCTATGTAACAAATCGGTATCAGCACGTTTGGTAAAGGTTTTAATTGTATGTGGGGGGTTTTCTGTCAAACCGAGTGAGTGAAGAACGTTATAAAACTTTTATAAGTCACGTAAGTTAGCTACATTCTTTGGGTTTGTCTGAGTGAATGTACGAGATCTCGTCAAGTAAACTAAATAAACAACATTTATTTGAGATTTCTGAGTTCGTTTGACGTGTTATTGGTTTTGTATAGACGTCATTGGCGTCAACGGACTTCAGTGCAAGCAGTGCGGGTGCATGAGAGAGTGAGACAATTTCACTGTTGCACTAGCCGGTGTGTGTGAACGTGTTGGGAGTGTCAGTGTAGATAGAATATGTGAGTGTCCATATAGCCAGTGCAAACAGATAAGTAATTAACGGGGTCAATGCAAGTAGTCTGGGTAGCCATTTGATTAACCGTTCAGCAGTCTGATGTCTTGGGGGTGAAGCTGTTCAGGAGCCTTTTGTTCGCAGACCTGACTTGGAATGTATCAGTTTTCTACATGTGTACTAATATTCAGACACCTTCAGTTGCTTCTATCTTTATCTATAAATGTTACTATGGTGTGAACGGGAAATACAATTGGTTTATGATTAAAATAATACAGTGAAGACAAGGTTATTCAGGAAAATAGCACAAAGTACTGCTCTAAAACATACTGCAACCTTGTACTAGTTGGTTTTTTGAGTCATTTATTTTTAATTTAGGATATCTATAGGTTAAGTGCACTAATGTTGTGTAATTTAAAGTGTGCACTTTGTCTAATAGGAAATGATTTAATGTTTTGTCAATGCTTAGTACCTGATCTATTGAAATTAATATATTAATAATATATTATATTTAGAGAATAAAGAAATGTGCCAGAACTGTCGAG
>NW_019945523.1:3531-9364 GCF_002910315.2 Salvelinus sp. IW2-2015 | reverse complement strand
GGTTTGTCATTATATAAGGAACAAACATAACATACAGCAGGTCTCCTACAGGGCGGGAAGTAGTTGAAGGACGAGGGGAGCTGTGGAAGCTATGGCAGTGGATGCCAGCAGCCTGTAGAGATTCAGGGAAGTAGTTCTCCTGTTGAGGGATACTGATACACTGATTGTAACGAAGGTGGATTGTGTGGCATTTATTACGCAGGTGATTAATTGTAGTGCCCAAACGAACAAAACGTTTAGGAAACTGGATATAATTGTATGTGCGGCTGAAAGGTTTTTGTAATTTACAGCCGAAGCATTTCAGGGAATCCTGACTGAGACATTCCCACTCCCAGGCCCCTGAGACTGTGTAGGGATGTGATTTGGATTGGACTGTGACAGAAGGAGTGAGAGGGTTTTTTGATTAATCTATTTTCGTATTTTGTCTGATGTCGTTTTCCCGCTTTTCTGGAATGGACATTACTGTTTCCCCCGCAGTTCACTAACTGTACAGTAGGTGGACACATACACTTATATGTGTGTGAACGAAACAGGAACTTCCGGGCAAGCGCAAGCCATTCTTCAGAATAAAGAAAGCGCCAGAACTCTTGATGTTTATGATACTTTTGTCTTCGTTTTAAATGTATGGCTACGGGTATGTAATAGCGTGTTCAAACGTTGGAAAGAACATGTCATAACATTCTATGTAACAAATCGGTATCAGCACGTTTGGTAAAGGTTTTAATTGTATGTGGGGGGTTTTCTGTCAAACGAGTGAGTGAAGAACGTTATAAAACTTTTATAAGTCACGTAAGTTAGCTACATTCTTTGGGTTTGTCTGAGTGATGTACGAGATCTCGTCAAGTAAACTAAATAAACACCATTTATTTGAGATTTCTGAGTTCGTTTGACGTGTTATTGGTTTTGTATAGACGTCATTGGCGTCAACGGACTTCAGTGCAAGCAGTGCGGGTGCATGAGAGAGAGTGAGACAATTTCACTGTTGCACTACCGGTGTGTGTGAACGTGTTGGGAGTGTCAGTGTAGATAGAATATGTGAGTGTCCATATAGCCAGTGCAAACAGATAGTAATTAACGGGGTCAATGCAAGTAGTCTGGGTAGCCATTTGATTAACCGTTCAGCAGTCTGATGTCTTGGGTGAAGCTGTTTCAGGAGCTTTTTGTTCGCAGACCTGACTTGGAATGTATCAGTTTTCTACATGTGTACTAATATTCAGACACCTTCAGTTGCTTCTATCTTTATCTATAAATGTTACTATGGTGTGAACGGGAATACAATTGGTTTATGATTAAAATAATACAGTGAAGACAGGTTATTCAGGAAAATAGCACAAGTACTGCCTAAAACATACTGCAACCTTGTACTAGTTGTTTTTGAGTCATTTAATTTTGAATTTAGGATATCTATAGGTTAGTGCCTAATGTTGTGAATTTAAAGTGTGACTTTGTCTAATGGAATGATTAATGTTTTGTCAATGTTAGTTACCTGATCTATTGAATTGAATGATATTAATAAAGTATTTAGAGAATAAAGAAAGTGCCAGAACTGTCAGAAAATAACTTTTGTGTCCGTTTGTCTTTATTACTACAGGCCGACTCAGATTAAGTCTGAGGCCGTAACATCACAGTGAGGACAAACCCAGCCTGCCTCTCTCCTTCACACTGAGTCCAAACCTACAGTCACTGGGTCCTGATTGTGACAGTGGAGCCCAGTTTGCACTGCAGGATCCAGAGATGGCATCAGTGAAGCTGGAAGACTGCAGTCAAACACTGGAGCTGAATGTCAACATTAAAGATGAAGAAGAAGAGGAGGAGAAGTTAGGAACACTGTTAGTCATGGTAAGAGCAGGTTTTCTCTATAAGTTATCTTCATAAATTACACCTCCATTAGACACCAGTCTATTGCTAGGTTGAATTCTGTAATTCTGACATCACACATCCTGAAAACTCAAGACTTCACAGCGAAGCAAAACATTTAAAACTTGTAGTGCCTTTGCATTTGTCTCAAGAACGTTGAAATGTTTATACCCTCAATCACCAAGTTAGGCATACCTCATTTCAAAATAGGCCATACATCATCACTGTCAATATTGAATTATAATTCTTTGCGTTTTACCAGTGAAATGATCAAGCTGTATGCCATGTTTGATCTCAATCAATTTCATGGGATATGCTTCTTCTCGAATTACGGTTTGTTGCAAATTAGAGCAGATGGGTTAAATTATTATAGACTTCCTGTATTTTGTTTTAATCAAGCGCACATTCTGCCTAATGGTGTTGAGTTTGGGACGATTCAGCAAACCATTTCTATGAAGAGTCATTTACTAGAGTGAGGGATGCATGGAGGGCCCGACTTATTATTATTAACCTTTATTAACTAGGCAAGTCAGTTAAGAACGTAATTTATTATTTACAATGACGGCCTAAGCCCAGCTGGCAGAGACCGCGACTGGGACTGAGAATTGCGCGCCGTGGCAGCTCGCCACTATGGACTGGCCCGCATTAATCGGCCGTTGTGAGTCCTGGAATTTAACCAGGGTGTCTGTAGTGACGCCTCTAGCACTGAGATGTGCTTGCTCTCGAGCTTACGACCGCTAGCGCCACTCAGGAGTATAAGGTTTTGATGAATTCCATTCTATTTCTCGTATATAGGGCTATTTACTTCCTTTGTGAGCTCTTGTCACCCAGTTCTTGTATGTGTTTATTGTAGATAAATTATAACACAACATGCAACAATTTCAAGATTTTTTCTGAGTTACAGTTCCTATAAGGGGCGCAGGTAGCCTACGTTGTTAGAGCGTTGGGCCAGTAACCGGAAAGGTTGCTGGATCGAATCTTGAGCTGACAAGGTAAAAATGTGTCTTCCTGCCTGACTGACGAATGTTGGGAAGGACATTGTTAGCCCACGTGTTGATTACTCACGGCTAGGCTTGCGTCATTTTAGTTAAGATTGTCTACTGCTTGCCGAATGGTTAACAAGAATATAGATAAGAAATTGAGATTAGGCCCTAACCTGTAGGTTTCACATGACTGGGGCAGGGGTGCAGCCAAAGGCCCACCACTTGGCAGCCAGACCACCTCAGGTCCTGGGCTGACGTTATTTTCGTCCGTGGTATATACGATTGTGAGGGCGGGTTGGACGTACTGCCAAATACTCTAATACGACGTTGGAGGCAGCTTATGGTCGAGGATTAACCTTCTCCTAGGATATGTGGGACGCTAGCGTCCCAACTGGCCAACATCTAGTGAAAATGCAGAGCGCCAAATTCAAATAAATTACTATAAAAATTTAAGCTTTCATGAAAATCACACATGCAATACACCAAATTAAAGCTACACTTGTTGTGAGTCCAGCCAACGTGGTCAGATTTCAAAAAAGGGCTTTACGGCGAAGATCACGATGCTATTATTGAGGATAGCACGCCCAGCAAAACAAACACAGACCATCATATTTCAGCCCTTGCGGCGGCGACAACAAACGCAGACAATAAAGATATAATTCATGCCTTAGCCTTTGACGACGTCTTCTGTTGGCACTCAATATGTCCCATAAACATCACAAATGGTCCTTTTGTTTCGATTAATTCCGTCGATATATATCCAAAATGTCCATTTATTTGTCGCGTTTGATCAGCAGAAAACACCAGGTTCAAACTCGCGCAACATGACTAACAAAAAGTTACCTGTAAGCTTTGTCCAACATTTCAAACTATTTTCCTAATACAACTTTAGGTTATTCTTTTTTACGTAAATAATGCGATACAATTTAAGACGGGATATACTGTGTTCATAACCGGAGCGAAACAATGTGTAGCGAGCTTTCAGGTTAAGCTCCTCTAACAAAGATTACACTTCCCTCTAGCCCTATATCTGAACAGTGGCTACTTCTTCATTTCTCAAAGGAAAAACCTCAACCAATTTCTAAAGACTGTTGACATGCCAGTGAAGCGATAGGAACTGGCTAAGAAGTTCGCTGAGAGTAGAATACTGTCAAGAAAATAACTTTTGTGTCCGTTTGTCTTTATTACTACAGGCCGACTCAGATTAAGTCTGAGGCCGGTAACATCAACAGTGAGGACAAACCCAGCCTGCCTCTCTCCTTCCACACTGAGTAAAAACCTACAGTCACTGGGTCCTGATTGTGACAGTGGAGCCCAGTTTGCACTGCAGGATCCAGAGATGGCATCAGTGAAGCTGGAAGACTGCAGTCAAACACTGGAGCTGAATGTCAACATTAAAGATGAAGAAGAAGAGGAGGAGAAGGTTAGGACAACTGTTAGTCATGGTAAGAGCAGGTTCTCTCTATAAGTTATCTTCATAAATTAGACTATTAGACCAGTCTATTGCTAGGTTGAATTCTGTAATTCTGACATCACACATCCCTGAAAACCTCAAGACTTCACAGCGAAGCAAAACATTTTAAAACTTGTACGCCTGCCTTTGCCCTCACATTGTCTCAAGAACGTTGAAAATGTTTAATACCCTCAATCACCAAGTTAGGCATACCTCATTTCAAAATAGGCCATGACATCATCACTGTCAATATTGAATTATAATTCTTTGCGTTTTACCAGTGAAATGACCAAGCTGTTTCTGCATGCCAATCGTTTGATCTCAATCAATTTCATGGGAATATGCATTTAAATCTTCTTGAATTACTGTTTGGTTAGCAAATTAGAGCAGATGTGTTAAATTATATAGACTTCCTGTATTTTGTTTTAATCAAAGCACATTCTGCCTAATGGTTGAGTTTGGGACGATTCAGCAAACCATTCTAAAATCTATTTCTAAAGAAATGAGGTGTTGTGATGAGGTAATGCTCATGGAGAGCCTCACAATTATTATTATTAACCTTTATTTAACTAGGCAAGTCAGTTAAGAACTAATTATTATTTACAATGACGGCCTACACTGGCCAAACCCGGACGACACTTGGCCAACTGTGCGCCGCCCTATGGCACTCCCAATCATGGCCGGTTGTGATACAGCCTGGAATYTAACCAGGGTGTCTGTAGTGACGCCTCTAGCACTGAGATGCAGTGCCTTAGACCGCTGCGCCACTCAGGAGCTCATAAGTTTGATGAAATTCCATCATCTTTCAGTCTAATAGGGCTATTTACTTCCTTTTGTAGCTCTTCACCAGCTTCTTGTATGTTTATTGTACATAAATATAAACACAACATGCAACAATTTCAAAGATTTTTCTGAGTTACAGTTCATATAAGGGGCGGCAGGTAGCCTAGTTGTTAGAGCGTTGGGCCAGTAACCGAAAGGTTGCTGGATCGAATCCCTGAGCTGACAAGGTAAAAATCTGTCTTTCTGCCCCTGAACAATGCAGTTAACCCACTGTTACCCGGAAGGCCGTCATTGTTAGTAAGAATTGTTCTTAACTGACTTGCCTAGTAAATTAAAGCTTAAATTGTAATAAATTAATGTGTATAAATATAGTATTTGTAGTATTGAAATGAATTAGCCGCTACCTATAGTTCTCACTATGCTACTGGCAAGGAGTGCAGCCAAGGCCCACCCACTTTTCAGCTCAGGACCACCGCAGTCCATTGGCTGAACGCCTTTATTTCCCGTGTTAATAACACAGTAATGTGAGCCGGTGTAAATGGAGGTATCGTAACCTGGTCCCAGAGATACTCTAATACGAGCTTGGAGCGCAACTTAGTTGTCGAGGCGATCTAAACCTCGTCCATAGGATAGCATGTGGACCACTAGCGTCCCAGGATCTGGCCAACATCTAGGTGAAAGTGGCAAGAGGCGCTCAAATCAAAAAAACTATAAAAATTTCTACTATAAATATATATTAACTTCCATTTAAATCTTC
>NW_019945523.1:0-2856 GCF_002910315.2 Salvelinus sp. IW2-2015 | reverse complement strand
CTCACCAGGACCAAGGAGACAGATAGCACTACAACCACACAGTCAACAACCCTCTCACCAGGACCAAGGAGACAGATAGCACTACTCACAGTCAATAACCCTCTCACCAGGACCAAGGAGACAGATAGCACTACTCACAGTCAACAACCCTCTCACCAGGACCAAGGAGACAGATAGCACTACACACAGTCAATAACCCTCTCACCAGGACCAAGGAGACAGATATCACTACAACCACACAGTCAATAACCCTCTCACCAGGACCAAGGAGACAGATATCACTACAACCACACAACATCCCCTGAAAGGACTCAATATATATATATATACTGTGCATTCGGGAAAGTATTCAGACCACTTTAATTTTTCCACATTTTGCTATGTTACAGCCTGTGATATTTCATTTTTAATTTAAAAATAAATAAATTAGCAAACATTTCTAAAAAAACAGTTTTGTCTAAGTCATTATGGGGTATTGTGATGTCATTATGGGGTATTGTGATGTCATTATGTTGTTTTGTGTGTAGATTGATGAGGGGAAAAAACTATTCACACATTTTTGTAAATATATTAAAAATAAAAACTGAAATATCACATTTACATACGTTTTCAGACCCTTTACTCAGTACTTCGTTGAAGCACCTTTGGCAGCGATTACAGCCTTGATTCTTCTTCTGCAGGTTGGATGGGGAGCGTTGCTGCACAGCTATTTTAAGGTCTCTAGAGATGTTCGATCGGGTTCAAGTCCGGGCTCTGGCTGGGCKACTCAAGGACATTCTGTTGGAAGTTGAACCTTCGCCCCAGTCTGATGTCCTGAGATCTCTGGAGCAAGTTATCGTAAAGGATCTCGCTGTACTTTGCTCTGTTCATCTTTCCCTCAATCCTGACTAGTCTCCCAGTCCCTGCCACTGAAAAACATCCCCACAGCATGATGCTTTCACCACTATGCTTCACCGTAGGGATGGTGTCATGTTTCCTCCAGACGTGACACTTGGCATTCAGGCCAAAGAGTTTCATCTTGGTTTCATCAGACCAGAGAATCTTGTTTCTCATGGTCTGAGAGTCCTTTAGGTGCCTTTTGGCAAACTCCAAGCGGCCTGTCATGTGCCTTTTACTGAGGAGTGGCTTCCGACTGAACTCTCTACCATAAAAGCCTGATTGGTGGAGTTCTGCAGAGATGGTTGTCCTTCTGGAAGGTTCTCCCGTCTCCACAGAGAAACTCTGGAGCTGTATCAGAGTGACCATCAGGTTCTTGGTCACCTCCCTGATCGAGGCCCTTCTAACCCGATTGCTCAGTTTGGCCGGGCAGCCAGCTCTAGGAAGAGCCTAGATGGTTCCACACTTTTTCCATTTGAGAATAATGGAGGCCACTGTGTTCTTGGGGACCTTCAACGCTGCAGAAATGTTTTGGTACCCTTCCCCAGATCTGTGCCTCGACACAATCCTGTCTTGGAACTCTACAGACAACTCCATCAACCTCATGGCTTGGTTTTTGCTCTGAAATGCACTGTCAACTGTGGGACCTTATATAGACAGATGTGTGCTTTTCCAAATCATGTCCAATCAATTGAATTTACCACAGGTGGACTCCAAGTTGTAGAAACATCTCAAGGATGATCAATGGAAATAGGATGGAAAGGGTCTGAATACTTATGTATTTTTTTTTTTGTATATAAATTTGCTAACATTTAAAAAAAATGTGTAGATTGATGAAGAATTGTGTTTATTTAATCAATTTTAAAATAAGTCTGTAACGTAACAAAATGTGGGAAAAGGGAAGGGGCCTGAAAAGTTTCTGAATGAACTGTAAACGGTATGTGTTTTACTGTCTTTACTGTCACCAGACAGGTGCAGACGTTTCACCTTGTTGGCTCGGTATTGGAGAGGCTCTTGGCCGACTCAAACTGTCAACGTTGGCATGACAACTAAGACATGTTAACATTGAGGTGAAAGACAACACTCAATCAAACCACAGGCATCCCTTCATCTCAGTGTGTTGGTCAGTACACAGAGGAACCCCAGTGTATTGGTCAGTACACAGAGGAACCCCAGTGTATGTCGTCACGAGACCAGGATTGGTCAGTAAACACAGAGGAACACCCAGTGTATTGGTCGTACACAGAGGGAACCCCAGTGTGTTGGTCAGTACACAGAGGAACCCCAGTGTGATTGGTCAGTACACAGAGGAACCCAGTGTATTGGTCAGTACAATCAGAGGAACCCAGTGTGTTGGTCAGTACACAGAGGAAACCCCAGTGTAATTGGTCAGTACACAGAGGAACCCAGTGTATTGCGGTCAGTACACAGAGGAACCCAGTGTGTTGGTCAGTACACAGAGGAACCCAGTGGCTTGGTCAGTTACACAGAGGAACCCCAGTGTGTTGGTCAGTACACAGGTGAACCCCAGTGTATTGGTCAGTACACAGAGGAACCCAGTGTGTTGACCAGTACACAGGTGAACCCCAGTGATTGGTCAGTACACAGGTGAACCCACAGTGTGTTGACCAGTACACAGAGGAACCCAGTTGTGGTTGCCGTCAGTACACAGAGGGAACCCCAGTGTGTTGGTCAGTACTACAGAGGAACCCAGTGGGTTGGTCAGTACACAGAGGAACCCCAGTGGTTTGGTCCAGTACACAGAGGAACCCAGTGTGTTGGTCAGTACACAGAGGAACCCCAGTGTGTGATCAGATACACAGAGGAACCCCAGTGTGTTGGTCAGTACACAGAAAACCCAGTGTGTATCAGTACACTAGAGAACCCCAGTGGTGTTATCAGTACACAGAGGAACCCCAGTGTGTGTCAGTAACATAGAACCCCAGTGTGTTGGTCAGTACACAGAGGAACCCCAAGTGT